>NC_137327.1:3805878-4075878 GCF_965287045.1 Carcharhinus amblyrhynchos
TGCCTCGTACATCTCCTTTAAACCTTGCCCCTCGCACCTTAAACCTGTGCCCCTGAGTAATTGACTCTGGGGAAAAGCTTCTGACTATCCTCTCTGTCCATGCCCCTCGCAATCTTGAAGATCTCCATCAGGTCGCCCCAGATTGCTAAACTATTAATCCAGAAACTCAACTGTTGCTCTGGGGACCCGGGTTCGAATCCTGCCACGGCAGATGGTGGAATCTGAATTCAATAAAAAATATCTGGAATTAAGAATCTACTGCCGACCATGAAACCACTGTCGATTGTTGGAAAAACCCATCTGGTTCACTATTTTGCCGTCCTTACCCAGTCTGGCCCATGCGTGACTCCAGAGCCACAGCAATGTGGTTGATTCTCAACTGCCCTCTGAAATGGCCCAGTGACTACTCAGTCCAAGGGCAACTGGGGATGGGTAATAAATGCTGGCCAGCCGGTGACACCCGGGTCCCACAAATGAATAAAAGCAAAATCGTACATCAAAGGAAAGGGCCACTCCTGCAGCTTACAGTCAGGTAATCTTTACCTCGGGAAGTATAACTCCGGTCCAGGTTGAGGGGGTTGAGCTATGAGGAGAGGCTGAATAAACTAGGCTTGTACTCGTTAGAGTTTAGAAGAATGAGGGGAGATCTCATTGAGACGTATAAGATGATGAATGGGATGGATAGGATAGAGGTGGAGAGACTCTTCCCGCTCAGAAAGGATAGTAGGACTAGAGGGCACAGCCTCAAGATAAAGGGGGGGCGGTTTAGAACTGAGTTGAGGAGGAACTTCTTCACTCAAAGGGTGGTGAATCTCTGGAATTCTCTGCCCGTTGAAGTGGTGGAGGCTGCCTCGCTCAATATATTTAAGACGCGGTTTGATAGGTTTTTGATAGGCAAGGGGATTAAGGGTTATGGGGAGAGGGCGGGAATGTGGAACTGAGCCATGACAGATCAGCCATGATCTTATTGAATGGCGGGGCAGGCTTGAAGGGTTAGATGGCCTACTCCTGCTCCTATTTCTTATGTTCTTATGTTCTTATAGGTAAAGTAACCAGCTTAAAACCCTCCCCAGCTGGCTACTTCCCATTAGCCGAGCCTTCACTCACTGAATAGAACATAGAACATAGAACATTACAGCACAAACAGGCCCTTCGGCCCATAAGTTGCACTGATCATATCCATACCTACCAGGCCATAGAACTATCTATAACTCCCAATCCCATTAAATCCCATGTACTCATCCAGAAGTCTTTTAAAAGACCCCAGCGAGTTCGCCTCCACCACCACCGATGGCAGCCGATTCCACTCACTCACCGCCCTCTGAGTGAAAAACTTACCCCTGACATCTCCTCTGTACCTGCTCCCCAGCACCTTTAATAATAGGGCAGCTTGTTCTCCACAAAGCCCACAGGTAAATCTATTGATGGCCATCATAACAGATAGGGTAGAAGCTGAGAGAGTGTTTCCTATAGCAGGCGAGTCCAGAATTAGCGGCCATAACCTCTCAGAGTAAGGGAAAGTTAATTAAAGGACTGAGATACAGAGAAATTCCTTCATTCCGAGCGAGGACTGTGAATCTTTGGAGTTCTCGACACTGGGGAGACTGAGTTTTTGGGTCTTCTCAAGACTGAGTTTGACCGAGCACTGAGGGAGTCAGTCTGAAGGAACCAGGCAGGAATCAGTTCCTGCCCTAATCGCAGTGGAGAAAGGCAGGAAGGTGGGGTTCAAGAATTTGGCCTTTATCTTGCTGGGTGGTGGAATAGGCTGGATGGGTGGAACATGACTCACTTCGTGTTACTTACATTACCATATGCTTACAACTCTTAAAGTAAGGTGCAAGCTGCATAGCTGTTAGTAACGTAGGTAAGATGCATGTTGCAGCATTGATACAGCTATTCAGCATTGCCCATTGTATTATATATCATACTGTCACCTCACTATAGGAGGGATGTGGATGCATTGGAGAGAGTGCAGAAGAGATTTACCAGGATGCTGCCTGGTTTGGAGGGTAGGTCTTATAAAGAACAAACAAATTGGGGGAAGAGTGTGAAGACAATACAACTCGAAAGAGAGGAGGTGAACATAATAAAGTCCTTTGGATATTTGAACCCATTGGTAACAAACTTCAATTGTCAGCAGTAATTTTTACATCTTGTTAATTTTCTTCACTTAAGATGGTGGGGAAATGGGATTACATTAAGCTGACAGAACAGAAACAAGCCATTCAGCCCACTCTTTATGTTCCACACAAGCCATTTCTCACTCTACTTCATCTCAACTGAACTTCATCTGATCGGATGCAGAGCTGGGCCGAAAAGTGGCAGATGGAGTTTAACCCTGATAAGTGCGAGGTGATTCATTTTGGTAGGACAAACTTGAATGCAGATTACAGGGTCAACGGCAGGGTTCTGAGGAATGCACGGGAACAGAGAGATCTTGGGGTTCATATCCACAGATCTCTGAAGGTTGCCACTCAAGTGGATGGAGCCGTGAAGAAGGCCTATAGTGTGTTAGCGTTTATTAACAGGGGGTTTGAGTTTTAGAGCCATGGGGTTATGCTGCAACTATACAGGACCTTGGTGAGACCACATTTGGAATATTGTGTTCAGTTCTGGTCACCTCACTATAAAAGGATGTGGAAGCATTGGAGAGAGTGCAGAGGAGATTTACCAGGATGCTGCCTGGTTTGGAGGGTAGGTCTTCTGAGGAAAGGTTGAGGGAGCTGGGGCTTTTCTCTTTAGAATAGAGGAGGATGAGAGGCAACTTAATAGAGGTTTATGAGGTGATGAGGGGGATAGATAGGGTGGATGTTCAGAGGCTATTTCCTCGGGTATTTGTAGCTATTACTCAGGGGCATAACTATAAGGTTCATGGGAGATATAGGAGGGATGTCCGAGGTAGATTCTTCACTCAGAGAGTGGTTGGGGTGTGGAATGCACTGCCTGCTGTGATAGCGGAGTCGGACACTTTAGGAACTTTCAAGCGGTTATTGGATAGGCACATGGAGCGCACCAGAATGATAGGGAGTGGGATAGCTTGATCTTGGGTTCAGACAAAGCTCGGCACAACGTTGAGGGCCGAAGGGCCTGTATTGTACTGTTCTATGTTCTAACCTATCAGTATTGAACCCTGTGTGAAACACTCAGCATGGCAGAGCTATTAACACTGCCTTTCAAATTCAATCCCTTTCCGTTTGGCCATACATTGCTTCCCTAAGAGATTCTAGAATTTTCTTTTCCTTTTTTGCTGCTTAACAGAAAGTTGTCTTTTTGTAGAGAACTTGGCTTGCTCCTAAACACAGAAATGTAGACGATAGGAGCAGGAGGAGGCTATTTGGCTCTTCGAGCCTGCTCTGCCATTCATCACGATCATGGCTGATCATCCAACTCAATAGCCTTACCCTGCTTTCTCTCTATAACCTTTGATCCCATTCTCCCCGAGTGTTATATCCCGCTGCCTCTTGAATACATTCAAAATTTTGGCATCAACTACTTCCTGTGGTAATGAATTCCACAGGCTCACTATTGTTTGGGTGAAGAAATGTCTCCTCACCTCCGTCCTGAATGGTCTACCCTGAAACACATCAGTACTTTGATAACTGTGTCCTGCTCAATGCTTTTTGTCTTTGCACCCATGTGCTGATCACATTCAACCTCCAGCTGTCTGTGTGTCTGTAGCTCTCCTGTGTGTCTGCCAGCTCTCTGTGTGTCTGTAGCTCTCCTGTGTGTCTGCCAGCTCTCCTGTGTGTCTGTAGCTCTCCTGTGTGTCTGCAGCTCTCCTGTGTGTCTGTAGCTCTCAGTGTGTCTGTAGCTCTCTGTGTGTCTGTAGCTCTCTGTGTGTCTGCCAGCTCTCTGTGTGTCTGTAGCTCTCCTGTGTGTCTGTAGCTCTCCTGTGTGTCTGCCAGCTCTGTGTGTGTCTGCAGCTCTCCTGTGTGTCTGTAGCTCTCCTGTGTGTCTGTAGCTCTCCTGTGTGTCTGTAGCTCTCCTGTGTGTCTGCAGCTCTCCTGTGTGTCTGTAGCTCTCCTGTGTGTCTGTAGCTCTCCTGTGTGTCTGTAGCTCTCCTGTGTGTCTGCAGCTCTCCTGTGTGTCTGTAGCTCTCTCTGTGTCTGCCAGCTCTCTGTGTGTCTGTAGCTCTCTGTGTGTCTGCCAGCTCTCTGTGTGTCTGCCAGCTCTCTGTGTGTCTGCAGCCCTCCTGTGTGTCTGCCAGCGCTCTGTGTGTCTGTAGCTCTCCTGTGTGTCTGCAGCTCTCCTGTGTGTCTGTAGCTCTCTGTGTGTCTGCCAGCTCTCTGTGTGTCTGTAGCTCTCTGTGTGTCTGCCAGCTCTCTGTGTGTCTGCAGCTGTCTGTGTGTCTGCAGCCCTCCTGTGTGTCTGCCAGCTCTCCTGTGTGTCTGCAGCTGTCTGTGTGTCTGCAGCCCTCCTGTGTGTCTACCAGCTCTCCTGTGTGTCTGTAGCTCTCTGTGTGTCTGCCAGCTCTCCTGTGTGTCTGTAGCTCTCCTGTGTGTCTGCAGCTCTCCTGTGTGTCTGTAGCTCTCTGTGTGTCTGCCAGCTCTCAGTGTGTCTGCAGCTGTCTGTGTGTCTGCAGCCCTCCTGTGTGTCTGCCAGCTCTCAGTGTGTCTGCAGCTGTCTGTGTGTCTGCAGCCCTCCTGTGTGTCTGCCAGCTCTCCTGTGTGTCTGTAGCTCTCTGTGTGTCTGCCAGCTCTCTGTGTGTCTGTAGCTCTCTGTGTGTCTGTAGCTCTCCTGTGTGTCTGCAGCTCTCCTGTGTGTCTGTAGCTCTCTGTGTGTCTGCCAGCTCTCTGTGTGTCTGTAGCTCTCTGTGTGTCTGCAGCTCTCTGTGTGTCTGCAGCTGTCTGTGTGTCTGCAGCCCTCCTGTGTGTCTGCCAGCTCTCCTGTGTGTCTGTAGCTCTCTGTGTGTCTGCCAGCTCTCAGTGTGTCTGTAGCTCTCTGTGTGTCTGCCAGCTCTCTGTGTGTCTGTAGCTCTCTGTGTGTCTGCCAGCTCTCTGTGTGTCTGTAGCTCTCTGTGTGTCTGCAGCTCTTTGTGTGTCTGCAGCTCTCCTGTGTGTCTGCAGCTGTCTGTGTGTCTGCAGCCCTCCTGTGTGTCTGCCAGCTCTCCTGTGTGTCTGTAGCTCTCTGTGTGTCTGCAGCTCTCTGTGTGTCTGTAGCTCTCTGTGTGTCTGTAGCTCTCTGTGTGTCTGCAGCTCTCCTGTGTGTCCGTAGCTCTCTGTGTGTCTGCCAGCTCTCTGTGTGACTGTAGCTCTCTGTGTGTCTGCAGCTCTCTGTGTGTCTGCAGCTCTCTGTGTGTCTGTAGCTCTCTGTGTGTCTGCCAGCTCTCTGTGTGTCTGTAGCTCTCTGTGTGTCTGCAGCTCTCTGTGTGTCTGCAGCTCTCCTGTGTGTCTGTAGCTCTCTGTGTGTCTGCAGCTGTCTGTGTGTCTGCAGCTCTGTGTGTGTCTGCAGCTCTCTGTGTGTGTCTGCAGCTCTCCTGTGTGTCTGCCAGCCATGTAACGTCTGATCTTAACTCTTCCCACTGGGACTGCTTCCAAGTCAACATTCTCCAATTGTTGTGGCCTGTATTATTCACGAGATTTCAATGGATTCCTTTGCAAATCATGCAACCTTTCAAAAGACCTTTTGAAATATTCTTAAAAGCAATTAGAAATTTCAAAGATATTTTACAGAAATTAGAAATTTTCCTTGCTGTACCCTGCCAGGTCAAAGGTTGTCACATTATGTTCTTCTATTCCTGTCTCCCCTTGTGGATATATGGGTTCCTCTTAAATGCTTCCAGATCTTCCTGGGATAGGAAGAAGGCCATTTGGGTGGAAAATGAGGAATCTATTACTTCACACAAAGGGGAGTGGAAATCTGGAATTCTCCAGTTGAATTACAAGGGGGTCAATCTGATATTCCAAGACTGAAATCTTTCGATTTTTATTGGCTTAAGATTTCAGGGTTTTATGATTAAGAAGTGCAAGTGGACTTGTGACACTGGTAAGATTTAGTCGCGGAGGTTTCTAATGGTTTACTCATGTTTCCGTGTTAATCACCAGGAGGTGTGAAGGGGTCTTACGGTGTAGGAAGTACGGTGCGTTGTCATTGATATCACTCAGGAAGATGTGTACGGTAGCAGTTGAGCTCATCCCTCCTGGATCTAGACCCATGTCCTTGGCTTGGACAATAATTCGATACGCTTTCTGCTTCTCTCTGTCCAGGTTAGGATTCTTTACATGTATGACTCCTGAGAAAAAAAGAACAACATTCTTATTCAGTAGCGTCCTTTCACACCACTGTAAGAGTGAGTGATATTCGTCACAGAGAAACTCTGTGAATAAATCACAGAGCAAATAATGTTCTGGCCTGCTACACATCTCTGGAAAAGGTCTAACATAATGGGAGCATGCAGTGACTGTTACAATGTACCAAATAGAATCCATATCAGCGATTGTTGGTCGAGGGATAAATATTGGTCAGGGCGCCCTGAATCTGTTTAAAATCCGTGACTGCGGATTCTCCTACATCGCACTCTGCCAGGGTAGAGAGATTTGATGTCTAATCTGAAAGATATCGCCTCCAACAGTGTAGCGACCTCTCAATCGTGCAATGGGGGCACGAGACTGGATTGCGTGCTCAAATCTCTCGAGTGAGATTCAGGGCCCGATTTTACCAAAAACCGCGGTAAATTCGGGCGTCGGGGCTGGAACGCGACCTGCGCCCGAAACCCAGCAGATCGCGCCTTTACCGACACCCGATTTGGGCGCAGATCTGGTCCGCGCCCCAATCGGGCAGCCCGATGATTTAAATGCATTCAACTCGAGTTAATGAACGGCGCGCCCCACTCTACTGCTAAATTTTAGAGTTGTAACTGGCAGTGAGTAGATAGTGAGGGCCTGCACTCTGTGGCATTCTCAAATACTTCCATAGAATTCCCACGAAAGTCTTGGATACAGCCCAATCAAAAGAAACATTGACTCAGGAAGTAATCTGTGCACAGTAATGGCCAACAAATCTAAATGGAATGAGTGATCAGGCCTTTTCCTTCATAGATGTTAACTGGGGGCTTAATATTTGGCCCTGGGAGATTGGCGAGGGCTCCCTTGCAAAAGTTTATTTATCATTGTCACCAGTACGCCTACATTAACACTGCAGTGAAGCTACTGTGATAATCCCCGAGCCGCCACACTCCGGTGCCTGTTTGGGTACACAGAGGGAGAAATTAACACGGCCAACGCACCTAACCAGCACGTCTTTCGGACTGTGGGAGGAAACCGGAGCACCCGGAAGACTCCCATGCAGACATGGGGAGAATGTGCAAACTCCACACAGACCCAAGCAGGGAATCGAACCCGGGTCCCTGGCGCTGTGCCACCGTGTCTCTCTTGGAAAGAGTGGCTGTGGGATCTTCCCCCTTTGCCCGAGAGGCGAGGTGAGTTCGGAGTTTAATGCCTCATTCAAAAGGCAGTAAGTAAAAACTGTCAAGAAAAAAACGCAGCAAAAGAAATGAGAGCCCGAGAAAGGGAGGGTGGAATTGTTCCCTTTGACAGAACGCCGGTTACTCTCCGCTGGAATGTTTTGAACCATTGATTCCTTGTTTTCCTGTTGAAAGTAGCCAAGTGTAAACATGGGCGGCTGATTGGCCCAGAGCCGGCTGGGATTTCACAGCACCGTCGCGAGTGGACAGGCCTGGAAAATGCGGTCAGCTGGTCAAAGCTCCAAGGACTTAGGCAGGACCGGAATACCCCGCCAACAGGAGCGACTGTAAAATTCCCAGCCCCCGTCTCACACTCTGGAGAGGAAGCTCATCTCGCCCCAGAAGGTTTGAATGGGCAGGGTTGGGATCGGCCCGTCTGCGTTGCTTACCTGTCATCTGCTCAATGAAGAAATTCTCCTGGTCGTGCAGGATCTTGTAGGTTACGTTTGCGTGCTTGCCAACAGTCGGATCATCAGGGTCGTGAGCACTCACGGTGATAATGGAGGTCCCTGGACAGCGGTGAAAAGAACATTAAATTACAAAGCATCACGTTGGTGCTTTCAGGTCCCACTCATGTTGGTTACATTCAGTGGGGCCCTGACCAACAGGAGCAGAACCGCTCCCATCCCAGACAGCAGAGGGGAGGAGAGTTCACCTGCTCAGAGAAAAGAGGAATTGGCATCTGTGAAGACACTGCAGGAAAGGATTCATACTGAATCCCATGCTGTATCTGTCCTGGGAGTGTTTGATGGGGGGACAGTGTAGAAGGAGCTTTACTCTGTATCTAACCCCGTGCTGTCCCTGTCCTGGGAGTGTTTGATGGGGGGACAGTGTAGAAGGAGCTTTACTCTGTATCTAACCCCGTGCTGTCCCTGTCCTGGGAGTGTTTGATGGGGGGACAGTGTAGAAGGAGCTTTACTCTGTATCTAACCCCATGCTGTACTTGTCCTAGGAGTGTTTGATGGGGACAGTGTAGAGGGAGCTTTACTCTGTATCTAACCCCGTGCTGTATCTGTCCTGGGAGTGTTTGATGGGGACAGTGTAGAGGGAGCTTTACTCTGTATCTAACCCCGTGCTGTATCTGTCCTGGGAGTGTTTGATGGGGACAGTGTAGAGGGAGCTTTACTCTGTATCTAACCCCGTGCTGTACCTGTCCTGGGAGTGTTTGATGGGGACAGTGTAGAGGGAGCTTTACTCTGTATCTAACCTCATGCTGTACCTGTCCTGGGAGTGTTTGATGGGGGTCAGTGTAGAGGGAACTTCACTCTGTATCTAACCCCGTGCTGTACCTGTCCTGGGAGTGTTTGATGGGGACGGTGTAGAGGGAGCTTTACTCTGTATCTAACCTCGTGCTGTACCTGTCCTGGGAGTGTTTGATGGGGGACAGTGTAGAAGGAACTTCACTCTGTATCTAACCCCGTGCTGTACCCATCCTGGGAGTGTTTGATGGGGACGGTGTAGAGGGAGCTTTACTCTGTATCTAACCTCGTGCTGTACCTGTCCTGGGAGTGTTTGATGGGGATGGTGTAGAGGGAGATTTACTCTGTATCTAACCCTGTGCTGTACCTGTCCTGGGAGTGTTTGATGGGGACAGTGTAGAGGGAACTTTACTCTGTATCTAACCCCGTGCTGTACCTGTCCTGGGAGTGTTTGATGGGGGACAGTGTAGAGGGAGCTTTACTCTGTATCTAACCCCGTGCTGTACCTGAAGTAAAGTTAGTCACAAGTAAGGCTTATATTAACAATGCAATGAAGTCACTGTGAAATTCCCCTAGTCACCACAGTCCTGCACTTAACCAGCACGTCTTTCAGACTATGGGAGGAAACTGGAGTACCTGGAGGAAACCCATGCAGACACGGGGAGAATGTGAAAATCCACACAGACAGTGACCCAAGCTGGGAATCGAACCCTGTGAAACAGCAGTGCTAACTACTATGCTACCACTGTCCCACAAATAGTTCTATGGACAGCAACATTAAGGGCAATGTGGAGACAGTGTCTTAGTTTCATTGCTGTAACAGAGAACCAGCAGCAGTTCAATGGGCTGAATGGTCCGTGTGTATTATGAACCTGCATTTCTGTATAACGATGATAACATTTATCAATTTCTAGATTTCGATTCCCCCGACCCTCTGCCACCAAACTATTTTATGAAAGGAGCTGTTCCTGTTATTGTGAGGGAAATTGATTTCAGTATTGTGTGGTTGTCGGGATACCAGATCTGAAATCCCAGGGTATAGAATGAATTCAGACTAGATTCCAACAATTTGGTATTAATGTGATGACATGCTGTTTCTCTCCAGGGGCGATTGTACTGACAAACTGGGGAGCTTTTATCGAAACATATTTTATTTAACAACACAGTTTGACTATAAGAAACGAATTAGCTTAAATTTTAACAATTGAACAATACTTAAACGTGACAAGGCACAGTTCTTAACTGCTAACCTATCAATTTGCCTTGTTCTCACCTTTGTCAGACATCTCAGGGACAGTTCCGTTAAATGGGTCCTTTGTAAATATGGGTGCATTGTCATTCAGATCCAGCACATGAATACTGAAGTTTGTTGAAAGCCCGAGTTGTTTCTTCGACTCTCTGTCAATCACAAGTCCTTCCAGTTGATAACGAGCTTTCTTCTCTCGGTCCAACTCTCTGTAGGCGCCAATTTTTCCAGTGTCCGGATCCACCTTAAAAATAGTTCCGACCCCCTCGCCGCGTATCTCATATTTAGTTACCGACTTCTCGTGCCATCTTGAGTTTATCTGGAGGGGATAATAGACAGATGTTTCACCGTTAGACATACAGGTATTGGGGATCCTTTTCTCCAGCTGTGAGGTTCCACATTCGGCGCTGGGAAGATCCTTCCCACCAATCCACAGTCATACATCAACCCCCTGCCCCAGTACTCACAGACCTACCGAGGCTCTGAGTCCAGTGTGAGTTCGCATTCTCTCTTGGGGGAAGTGATGGCCTTGTGGTATTTTCACTAGACTATTAACCCAGAAACTTAACTAATGTTCTGGGGACCCAGGTTCAAATCCCACCACGGCAGATGGTAGAATTTGAATGCAATAAAAAGTATCTGGAATTAAGAATCTACTGATGACCATGAAACCATTGTCGATTGTCAGGAAAAATTCATCTTGTTCACTAATGTCCTTCAGGGAAGGAAATCTGCCATTCTAATCCAAGCAATATTTCTCTTACTTCTTAAAATTAGTTGGCTAAACTCAGGCATACTTGCTTATCTCAGGTTAACAGTGCTAGAGCTTTCAGAACACCTGTGGGGAGAGAGAGGGAGATGGAGACAACTGTTTCTTCTGGCAATCCAAACAGTAATTGCTTGTATTTTTTAAAAAATGTAATTGAAACAGGAAGGGCCTGATTTTACCATTGAGTTGTGCCCGTTTTCAGGCGCAAAAATTTGGTAAAGCTAGGTGTGAGGCGATTATCGCGATCTGTGCCCGTGTCCACGAGGATGCCCACTTTACCAAGGCCCTTAATGGGCGCAACAGCCATTAAAATGCATTTGCATACATTTAAATTGAATTAGCGGGCTACCCGCCCAACTTCACCGGCATTTCCCCCTTTACCATCGCGCTCGCGCGCCCAGATTTGGTGTGAAACAGATGTCCTCGGCAAAGGTCTCCCCAGCTCCTGAAGAGGTAAGTTCAGAACTTCCAACGGCTCTCTGACTCCGCTCGATGATGGAGGGGGCACGGGGGGGAGGAAGTCGGACCAGATCATTGTCTGGTGTGGGGGGAGGAGGGAGGCTAGATCGCTTTGTGGTGGTGGGGTGGGGTGGGGTGGGGTGGGGGGGGATCCACTGCCACTCTGCGGGTGATCGTTTGGGGGGGCGGGGGGGGTGCAGAAGGTCACGATCGGTTTGGGTTGCGGGGGCATGGGTGGGTTGGAGAAAGAGAATATTTATGTCGTGGGGGGGGGGGGGGGGTGTGGGGGGGCGGTGGTGACACGATATCTGTGGAGGGCCATCGCTCCCGGGCAGCTTTATCCGCTTTTTGCAGCTCGGGAGCGATGTGACAGGGGTGCAAATTTCACGTTTTTTTGACTGCGCACGCATAGTTCAAAACTCCGATCGGACAAGCAGCGATTCGAGCGTGGTAAACTTTGCCCACAGCGCAATTCGATGCGCCATTTTTTTTCGGGCTAAGTGGGTTTGGGGGTGCCTGGGATCAGCTTTCCAAGTTGGATCTGAATTGACGCCCAGATTCAGCACTTCGAATCAAAATGGTAAAATTGGGCCTGATGCCCCTGCAATCTTAACCCCCCCCCCATTTAGCCCGTGACTCTACAAAGTTCCCTTGTTTCACAGAATTCCTAGCGTTGTGCTGTTCATTGAACACTTCCTTGTCAAATCACTCCTTCCAAAGTGTATCGCCTCGCAATATTCAGGGTTAAATTCCAGCTGCCACTTATCCGCCCATTTGACCATCCTGTTGAGATCTTCTTGTAGTTCAAGACACTCCATCTCACTGTTAACCACCCGGCCAACCTTTGTGTCATCTGCAAACTTACTGTTCCTGCTTCCACATAGTCATCATGTGTCATTTATATGAATGATGAATAATAGGGGACCCCACACAGATCCCTGTAGTACGTCACCGAACACTGCCTTCCAGTCACTAAACCAGCTTCTGTCATCACCCTCTGTCTCATACAATGGAGCCAATTTTGAATCAATTTTATCAAATTACCCTGTATCCCATGTGTCTTTGCCTTTTTTTATAAGTCTCCCATGTGGGGCCTTGTCAAAGACTTTGCTGAAATCCATATAAACTGCATCAACTGCACTACCCTCTTCTACACTCCTCAAAAAATTCAGGCAAATTTGTTAGGCTTGACCTCCCTCTGGCAGAGCCACGCTGACTATCCCTGGTCAAGCTTTGCCTCTTTAAGTGGAGACAGATTCTCTCCTTCAGAAGTTTCTCAAATGGTTTCCCTACCACTGACGTGAGACTCACTGGTCTGCAGTTCCCTGGCTTCAGATTCCTGGTATCACAATTGTCTCCCTCATCCAAATTCAATGTCTCCCCTTTCTCAGAAGACGAAGGCAATTTGGCATGTCAGCTACAACTCTGACCAACATTTACAGATGCACCAGAGAAAGCATTCTTTCTGGTTGTATCACAGCTTGGTATGGGCTCCTGCTCTGCCCAAGACTGCAAGAAACTACAAAGGGTCGTGAATGTAGCCCAATCCATCACACAAACCAGCCTCCCATCCATTGACTCTGTCTACACTTCCTGCTGCCTCGGCAAAGCAGCCAGCATAATTAAGGACCCCACGCACCCCGGACATTCTCTCTTCTACCGTCTTCTGTCAGGAAAAGATACAAAAGTCTGAGGTCTTGTACCAACTGACTCAAGAACTGCTTCTTCTCTGCTGTCATCTGACTTTTGAGTGGGCCTAGCTCGCACTAAGTTAACCTTTCTTTATTCCCTAGCTGTGACTGTAACACTAATTCTGCACTCTCTTGTTTCCTTCTCTATGAATGGTATGCTTTGTCTGTATAGCGTGCAAGAAACAATACTTTTCACTGTATGTTAATACATGTGACAATAATAAAACAAATCAAATCAAATCAATTAAATTGAATTAAATCAATTCAAATCAAAATTAGATTGGGTAGAGCACTGTTTTTTTCTGATTTAGAAGATTAGCTAAGATCTGTTTGTAAATAGATCTCACAGATCCATCAGTTGGCAGCCACTCTGAAGTAGACTCTGAAACAAGCTGTAAGTTGGCCAAATTAACTAACCTGTCCCAGTTTCCAAGTTCAACTGAGAACCAACCTCTTAGATATTCGACTACCACACAATCTGCTCTGAGCTCTTCACTTCACCAGACCCACACTTCAACTTCAAATCATCAAATCCAATCAAATAACCAGGCCTGCCAAGTGTGAGAGCAGAAATCATAAATCAGAGGAAGAATTAACTGTAATCTGAAAGAGTGCACTATCTATCTGTATCCAATCTTTGTATGTGTGTGTGTGTGTGTGTGTGTGTGTGCGTGTGTACTTTTGAGTGTGTGTGTGTGTGTGTGTGCGTGTGTGTGTGTGTGTGTGTGTGTGTGTGTGCGTGTACGTGTGAGTGTCTGTGTGAGTGTGTATATGTGAGTGTGTGAGTGTGTGTGTGTGTGAGTGTGCGCGTGTGTGCGTGTGTGTGTGTGTGAATGTGTACGTGTGAGTGTGCGCGTGTGTGCGTTTGTGTGTGTGCGTGTGTGTGTGTGTGCGCACGGGTGTGCAAGTGGTTATGGGTGCATGTGAGTGTGTGTACGTGAGTATGTGTGCGTGTTTGTGTGTGCATGTGTTTGTTCGTGCACGAGATTGTGGATGTTGTGTTAATTCAGGATAAGTGTGTGAAAATAAGTAATCATCTCTATTTTAAAACTCCCAAAAGCTTGTTGCTGAATTATTTAATTGGACGCACTCTCTAAGGGTAAGAAAAGTTGGTCATCATTCCACGCAATATATATTGACACACACGTATGTCCTGCCTGTAACGCTAGCTAAAGGTTAGGCGCAGGAAGGGGAAGATGAAAACTTGAAGTCATCTCACCTGTCCGATTTCTCTGAATTTTGTTTCGCCCTCCCAGCAGGTGAGTTGATTCCAGATCCAGTCTGACTGAAGGCCAGTGTTGTTCCCTTTAATACTTGGTCCTGACTGGGCTGCACACTTCACAATGTACGTCAGCAGCAACAGGGGCAGCATTGTCCCCGACATGTTGGTGTGACTGACCTGTAAACCAAAGCAAAACGTATCTCATTCGCCCTGCTGGTTTGGGACACGGTGTATAGTACGGAGCATGGGTGATATTCCAAATATTCCAGTGCTCTCCGGGATTCCATCCCCATCTTCCATAGAATCCATGGCACGGAGACAGGCCTTTCGGCCCATACTGACCAAAATGCCCATCTAAGCAAACCTAATTTTCCTGTATTTGGCCCATACCCCCCCAAACCTTTCCTGTCCATGTGTCTGTCCAAATGAGCTTTTAGATGTTATTACTGTCCCTGCCTCAACCACTTCTTCTGGCAGCTCATTCCACACACGTGCCACACCCTGTGTAAAAAAGTTGTTCCTCAGGTTTCCATTAATTCTTTCCCCTCTTATAAGAACATAAGAACATAAGAAATAGGAGCAGGAGTAGGCCAACTAGCCCTTCGAGCCTGCCCCGCCATTCAATAAGATCATGGCTGATCTGTCGTGGCTCAGTTCCACATTCCCGCCCTCTCCCCATAACCCTTAATCCCCTCGCTTATCAAAAACCCATCAACCCGCGTCTTAAAAATATTTAGCGAGGTAGCCTCCACCACTTCAACAGGCAGAGAATTCCAGAGATTCACCACCCTTTGAGTGAAGAAGTTCCTCCTCAACTCCGTTCTAAACCACCCCCCCCTTTATCTTGAGGCTGTGCCCCCTAGTCCTACTATCCTTTCTGAGCTGGAAGAGTCTCTCCACCTCTATCCTATCCATCCCATTCATCATCTTATATGTCTCAATGAGATCTCCCCTCATTCTTCTAAACTCTAACGAGTACAAGCCTAATTTATTCAGCCTCTCCTCATAGCTCAACCCCCTCAACTCTGGCATCATCTTAAACCTAAGCCCTCTAGTCCTCAACCCTGGGCAAAAGGCTGAGCACATTCACTTTATCCGTGCCTTTCATTGATATATTCTCTCTCGGTGTACCCGAACAGGCGCCGGAGTGTGGCGACTAGGGGATTTTCACAGTAATTTCATTGCAGTGTGAATGTAAACTGACTTGCAACACCAGTAAATAAAGTGACTCCAGGATAAAAACAAAAAGAAGATGCTAGAGTCTTAAACCAATAGAGAAAACGCTGGAAAATCTCAGCGGGTCTGGCAGCATCTGTACGGAGAGAAAAGAGCTGACGTTTCGAGTCCAGACGACCCTTTGTCAAAGCTAAAAGGCACAGAAAGTGGGAGATAGGGTCATGGAGTCATAGAGGTTTACAGCATGGAAACAGGCCCTTCAGCCCAACTTGTCCATGTCACCCTTTTTGATCAATCCCCTAAACTAATCCCAATTGCCCACATTTGGCCCATATCCCTCTATAGAGTCATAGAGGTTTACACCTTTCATTGCCTCCCCCTGCAGTATAAATATCTCCCACTTTCTGTGCCTTTTAGCTTTGACAAAGGATTATCTGGACTCAGAACATCAGCTCTTTTCTCTCCTTAGAGATGCTGCCAGACCTGCTAAGATTTTCCAGCATTTTCTGAAATGACTCCAGGAATTTGAAATGACTCTTTCATTCCAGATCATAGCAATTCACTATGTAAAAAGAAGAATCTTATCTTCTGTCTCTGATCCTTTTAGGGAGTTTTTATGCAGATACATTAAACAATTAATTCCAGGACCTTTTGTCAAGCCTCCCTCCTTGGGTCTATATTCTTTATACATTCATGGGACATGGGCCAGCATTTATTGCCCATCTCTCGTTACTTGAGAATCAGCCACATTGCTGTGGGTCTGGAGTCACATATAGACCAGACCAGGTAAGGACAGCAGATTTCCTTCCCTAAAGGACATTAGTGAAGCAGATGGGTTTTTCCAACAATGGTTTCATGGTTATCAGTAGACTTTTAATTCCAGGTATTGTTTAGAAGTTTTGAGTTTAGAAGAATGAGGGGAGATCTCATTGAGACGTATAAGATGATGAATGGGATGGATAGGATAGAGGTGGAGAGACTCTTCCCGCTCAGAAAGGACAGTAGGACTAGGGGGCACAGCCTCAAGATAAAGGAGGGGCAGTTTAGATCAGAGTTGAGGAGGAACTTCTTCACTCAAAGGGTGGTGAATCTCTGGAATTCTCTGCCCGTTGAAGTAGTGGAGGCTGCCTCGCTAAATATTTTTAAGACGCGGGTTGATGGGTTTTTGATAAGAGAGGGGATTAAGGGTTATGGGGAGAGGGCGGGAATGTGGAACTGAGCCACGACAGATCAGCCATGATCTTATTGATTGGTGGGGCAGGCTCGAAGGGCTAGATGGCCTACTCCTGCTCCTATTTCTTATGTTCTTATGTTTATTGAATTCAAATTCCACCATCTGCCATGGTGGGATTCGAACCCGGGTCCCCAGAATATTAGCTGAGTTTCTAGATTAATAATCTAGCGATAATAGCACTTGGCCATCGCTTTCTCCCTATCCAAAACTCTGCGAGCAGTTCATGTGAATCCACAAGGAATCACAATCATTGCCTCTCGTGTTCGGCTGCCTGAGTTTTAGTTGATGAAGCAGCGTAAAAACAGGCCTGAAACTTTAAATAGGCCCTGTTCCTCCAACACACCCTTCCTGTCATTTAACCCGAGAAAACGTCTGCTGTGTTGCTTATCAGGCATTTCTTCCCAGTGGGATTGTTCGTATATTTAGGGAAATGCGCCATATTTTTCCACTCTGATAACAAAGTGAAGGGGTCGACGTTCACAGTGCGGGATCCGGTCCCTTCAATGTTTGCAGAGTGGATTTATTGTTGAGCAGAATAATATGTGACTGGAGATAAAGGTTCCATTCATCGGGAGTCCTCCAGAAGACGCTCAAAGTGCTTTGCTTACAACTCGTAAATTCCCCGAGGTCTCGCCTGTGGCCAGTTAGTGAATGTACGATTCTTTTTTATGTGCACAAAGATATCAGTTCATGTCTGAGTCAGAGGGTGGTGTCTTCAAGACCCATCCCAGGAATTTGAATGCACACTCCAGGCTGACAATCCAGTGCGGTGCTGACGCACTGTTCTTTTGCCTGAAGTGCTGCTTTTCAGATGAGACGTTAAGCTGATGCCCCATCTGCCCTCCTGGGTGGGCACTGTGATATTACCCTGGAAGAGGAGTCGGCGCACTCGATGGGCCGAATGGTCTCCTTCTGCACTGTAAGGTTCTATGATTTCATAGATCCCTACAGTGCAGAAAGAGGCCCTTTCGCCCATCGAGTCTGCACCGAACACAATCCTACCCAGGCCCTACCCCCATATCCCTACATATTATACCCACTAATCTCTCTGACCTATGCACCTCGGGACACTAAGGGGCAATTTCTCAGCCTGGCCAATCAGCTTAACCCGCACATCTTTGGACTGTGGGAGGAAACCGGAGCACCCGGAGGAAACCCACGCAGACACGAGGAGAATGTGCAAACTGCACACAGACGGTGACCCGAGCCGGGAATCAAACCCAGGACCCTGGAGCTATGAAGCAGCAGTGCTAATCCACTGTGTTACCGTGCCGCCCGAAATGATGTTCTGGCCATTTTCATTTCCTTCAACAAACATCATGCAAAAGACAGCGAATATTAACTTGTTTGTCACGCTGCTATCTGTGGGATCTACTGTGCGCAAATTGGCTGCTGCGTTTCCTACATTCGCACAGTGGGACTGCTGCAAAAATGCTTGGTTTTATGTGGACTGATCATGGGGTTAAGAAAGGCGAGGTATCGTTCCCTCTGCTGTGTGAATCCTCCATTAGAGATTTGAACAAAAAACTTCACCAAAATATTAACCAAACTGCCGGGACGTTGAGATTTTTATTGCTACGCTAACTCATGAGTTGCGGGCCAGTGCAAAATCTGAAGCAGCAGCGAGACGCAACGTGATTTGAATACATCTGCTTATCAAACAAGGAGTTGTTGGAGACAGAATGGGGCCAAATGGCCTCCATTTCTGCCATCTATCTATGTTAATGTTGTGTCCTGTCCGTGTTAGTGTTTGTAGGTTTCAAACAAAAAGATGTGTTCTGTACAAGTAGATTCAAAATAACAACGACAGGTTTATTGTGGCCTGTACAGGGTAGAAAATGAAACTAAACAGGAGTCTGTGCAACACCCCAATGACATCACCATCAAACCATGATGGGCGGCACGGTGGCACGGTGGTTAGCACTGCCGCCTCACAGCTCCAGGGACCCCGGGTTCGATTCCCAGCTGGGGTCACTGTCTGTGTGGCGTCTGCATATTCTCCCCATGTCTGCGTGGGTTTGCTCCGGTTTCCTCTCACGCTCCAAAGGTGTACAGGTTAAGTGGGGGTTCGTCAAGCTACGTTGCCCCTTAGTATCTCAAGAAGTATAGGTTATTTCCAGCATTTTGTATTTTCATTTCAAACGATTCATCATCTACCGACACCCAGAATCAGGAGTTATGAATCATGATTGAGGTCTTTAGGATTATGAAAGGGTCTGACATCGAGAACATTGACAATGGGAAACTCACCACCGCATGGAGTGGCTGAGATGAACAGCAGCGATTACTTGAGGGGAAGTAGGTAAAAATGTGAGGGAGGAAGGATTTGAAAATTATGTTGAGAGAGGATTAGGTGAAGAGGAATGAGATGAAGTCATTATGAAGCAGAAACACCAGTTGGGCGAGGTTACCAGTTACTATGCTTTAAAATTCATGTCTTTCTGTGCAAGGTTTAAGCTAAATTAAAGAGTTCTAAATGTGTTCAAATTAAGGAGTGGTGGAGATCCTTGTTGGAGGCTCATGCAGAGTTTTCACATTGTAATTCCAGAAGCTCTGGCCAAATTATTTAAAGAATTCTGGTCCTCCCAGCTTTGCTCAGGAACCTTTCACAACTAAAACATTGGTGCAGAATGTCAACAGCTTCCTGCCTTCTCGACTATCTGGAAACTGCAAGATTATTCAGAATAATTTAATCAGGACAGCTTTCCAAATGGTCCAGTTTGGCAGTAATGACCCTCGCTGATAAACAGGGATGCAAAATTGTGATACGGGAACACCTGCCTCCACCAGAGATGGCCAGTTGGCTGTGGTTTAATGCTTCATCCAAATTAAGTTGCATTTGCTCATGAGTTGGGAGAGGCAACAGTGTAGTGGCAATGTGACTATAGACTAAAAATCCAGAGACCCAGAGGCCAATAATCGCTCAGGGAGTAAGGTCTCCCCATGGTAAACAGTGGAATTTAAATTCAGTAATGGTGACCATTGTAATGATGCACACTAACAGACATTGTCAGAAACACAAAGGGTTTTAATTAAGCAGGAAACTCTGTACAGAGGCTAGCAGTTCCCCCGCACCTCCCTCCCTCCCTGTCTCTACGCGACTTCTACATTCTGCCTAAGAGAGGACTCTACCCCCTGGTGTGATGACCCACTCTCAGTCCCAACTGCTCCCTTGAGCCAGGTGACCCACTTCTGCTATGTTGCCCTCAAAGGGACAGTCACCTCAGTCATGAAACTATTGTCAATTATTGTCCAAATCCCATCTGGTTCACTAGCATAGAACCATAGAATCCCTACAGTGCAGAGAAGAGGCCATTCAGCCCCTCAAGTCTGCACTGACTCTCTGACATCTTACCCAGGCCCTATCCCCGAAGCCTACATATTTACCCCATTAATCCCCCTAACAACACGTGTTGGGAATACCAATTTAGGGAAGGAGTGCCATTATTACCCGCTCTGGTCTGGCCTACATGTGACTGCAGACCCACAGCAAGATGGTTAACTCTTAATTGCCCCCTGAAATGGCTGAGTAATCCATTCCATTAAGGGGCAACAAATACCCTTTGCCAGTGACACCCTCACCCCATGAGAACATAAATCAAGACATATAGAGAATGACATTTGGAATATAGTGTTCAATTCTGGTTGCCACGTTACCAGAAGGATGTGGAGGCTTTGGAGAGGGTTACAGAAAAGATTTTCCAGGATGTTGCCTGGTATGGAGGGCATTCGCTATGAGAAATTGGAGAAACGTGGTTTGTTCTCACTGGAGCAACGGAGGTTGAGGGAGTGACCTGATAGAAGTCTACAAGATTATGAGAGGCATGGACAGAGTGGATAGTCAGAAGCTTTTCCCCAGGGTGGAAGAGTCAATTACTAGGGGGCACAGGTTTAAGGTGCGAGGGGCAAGGTTTAAAGGAGATGTACGAGGCAAGTTTTTTGCACAGCGAGTGCCTGGAACGGGTGCCGGGGGAGGTAGTGGAAGAACCTCTAAAACAAAAGGTGACTTTTAAGGGGCATCTTGACAAATACATGACTAGGATGTGAATAGAGGGACATGGTCCCTGGAAGGGTAGGGGGTTTTAGTTCAGTTGGGCAGTATGGTCAGTGCAGGCTTGGCGGGCCGAAGGGCCTGTTCCTGTGCTGTAATTTTCTTTGTTATTCTTTGTTGACAGATTAAGAGAAGGTTGTATTTATTTAGCAATTTAGCTGGTCGCGGGACAATTTCAAAGTGTTTTACAGCCAATGTAGTACTTATTGAAATCACTTTTATAATGTCGGAAACACAGCAGCCCTTTTGCGTACAGCAAGATCCCACGAGCAGCAATGTGACAATGATGAATCGATCACCTGCCTTGCATGACTTTGGCCGAAGGATAGATATTGGTCAGGACATTTGAGTGAACTTCCCTATTCTTCTTCAGAATAGTGCTGTGGGACACTGTGCCTGAAAGGTCACTCAGTTCAAGGCCTCGGCTGAGAGCTGGGACTCTCCAGCTGGTCAGCTGTCCAGACTGAGCCCGGCAGGAAAATCCACCCCAGCCACGCGCACTCATCCTGTTGGCAAGGATACGGTTAGTGTGAGCTCATATCCTCTAATGTCCTTGCCATGGCCTTGAGGGAGTTGGTCTGATAAACCAGCATTATTCATCCATTTCAGCATTTGTACTGCCTTTATATGGCACATTCACCATGTAACACAGCAGTGTTACCAAAAACAATAGGACACTGAATCAGATGGAGGATATTAGGACCCATAGTCCAAAGAATCATAGAATCCCTACAGTGCAGAAGGAGACCACTCAGCCCATTGAGTCTGCACTGACCACAATCCCATCCAAGCCCTATCCCAAATGCCCCATGCATTTACATGCATAGTTTCGGATAATTTAAATGCATGGGGCTATCGGGATAGGGCCTGGATGGGATTGTGGTCAGTACAGACTCGGTGGGCCGAATGTCCTTCTGACATTAAGGGGCAATTTAGCATGGCCAATCCACCTAACCCGCGTGTCTTTGGACACGATGGCCCCTCTTCCTCTATTTCTCCGCTGAGAGGGGATTTAAACAATGCCAAGTTCTCCTGAGTGCCGGTGAAGTGAATCACAGTCTGCTGGGCGATCAGACAACATCTTGGAAGGATCCAGTGTGAAATTCCTTTGCTATTTAAACAAAGGCGCTAATTTCTCTATTTTAAACAGGATTGCGACTTCATCATGACGTTGGCAAGCATTTCCTGCAGTGTATTATCACACTGTTTACTCATTATGCCAACCCTTTGACAGATTCATACACCAGAATCCTTGCTTATTTTATTTTCGGAGCATTGTTGTAAAGTCCTTGCCTGCCTGGGCACCCAGTTCTATCCACAATAAAATTCCAAGCGCACCTACACCGTACATAAATTCGACACATTGGCTGTGCTTTCACTGAATCGGAATGACCTCGATTCCCCACTCATTACCAGGTCCCCCGATTTTTCAGGAGTGCCTGTGGAGGGTAGGGGCTGGTCCCTGTTGGAAGTATTCACCCGGCAATCCCAGGCTGACTACACTACAGGGATGGCAATGTCCTTTCCGCATCTTTCGTGGTGTCAGGCAATGTTTTCAAAGACTCAGAGGAGTTCTGAACTCTTGCCTTCACGAGGGAACCTTTTAAAAGGAGAGTTTAAAAGGTCCTCCTCACAGCTTCAACACCAAACTATGCTTCCTCCACCCACCCACCCACTATGGCCCCTCACACCCACCGTGCCAAGCTATGCCCTCCCATCCACTGCCGATGGCCCCTCATTGCCAAGCTATGTTTTCTCTGGGACGCAGCTGTTTCAACAACAGGATTAGATGTCCATTCTTGTAAACCAGCAAGGATATTTTGGCCTTGGAGGGAGTGCAGAGGAGGTTTACTAGGCTGATACCGGAGTTGAGGGGGTTGAGCTATGAGGAGAGGCTGAATAAACTAGGCTTGTACTCGTTAGAATTTAGAAGAATGAGGGGAGATCTCACTGAGACGTATAAGATGATGAATGGGATGGATAAGATAGAGGTGGAGAGACTCTTCCCGCTCAGAAAGGACAGTAGGACTAGGGGGCACAGCCTCAAGATAAAGGGGGGGCGGTTTAGAACGGAGTTGAGGAAGAACTTCTTCACTCAAAGGGTGGTGAATCTCTGGAATTCTCTGCCCGTTGAAGTGGTGGAGGCTGCCTCGCTAAATATTTTTAAGACACGGGTTGATGGGTTTTTGATAAGCGAGGGGATTAAGGGTTATGGGGAGAGGGCGGGAATGTGGAACTGAGCCACGACAGATCAGCCATGATCTTATTGAATGGCGGGGCAGGCTCGAAGGGCTAGATGGCCTACTCCTGCTCCTATTTCTTATGTTCTTATGTTCTTATAATCCCCTGTATGTACCCTAGCTAGCTCCTCTGACACTAATGGACAATTTGAGCAAGGCCAATCAACCTAACCCACACATCTTTGGACTGTGGGAGGAAACTGGAGGAAACCCATGCAGATACGTGGAGAACGTGCAAACTCCACACAGACTGTGACCCAAGGCCGGAATTGAACCCGGATCCCTGTGAGGCAGCAGAGATACCCACTGTGCCACCATGCCGCCCGGAGTTACGCAGAGAAAACAGTGATTGATTGACTCTGGTCTCTTCCACAAAATGTATTTATCTAAGGTAAATTGGTTTGAAGTGTTTGTGTTTTTTTTGTTGTTGTTGACAATTTATAAGTTCTGCATGGTTGACATTTCTATCGCCTTTTAATGAAATGACTTTCTCTCCTGTGGGTGGGGGGGTGCACTGGGGTAGGGGAGAGGGGAGTGGATGGAGCATGGGGATAACAGAACTGAACTGGCCATTCAGAGGCCCAGAGTTAAGTTTTGAGGAGATGGGTTCGGATCTCACCATGGCAACTGATGGAATTTGAATTCAACTAATAAAGCTGGAATATAAAGTTCAGGCTGGATTTTCTGGCCTCACTTGCCCCAAAACCATAAAATCCTGCCCAAGGTGAATGAACCTTTCCATGGTCCACCCCTTGCCCATTCCGATTCTGGCCCTAGTCTCAGTGACCAGAAAATCATAATGGGCTGTTGTAAATGATAGAATCATAGAATCCTTACAGTGCAGAAAGAGGCTATTCAGCCCATCGAGTCTGCATCGAACACAATCCCACCTCGATCCTATCCCCGGAACCCCACATATTTACCCTGCTAATCCCTCTAACCTAAACATCCCGGAACACTACGAGGCAATTTAGCATGGCCAGTGCATCTAACCCAGCTTGCAGGTGCAGCAGGTGGTCAGGAAGGCGAATGGGATGCTGGCCTTCATAGCGAGGGGGATTGAATATAAAAGTAGGGAGGTCTTGCTGCAGCTGTATAGGGCATTGGTGAGGCCGCAGCTGGAGTACTGTGTGCAGTTTTGGGCGCCGCACCTGCGCAAGGATATTTTGGCCTTGGAGGGAGTGCAGAGGAGGTTTACTAGGCTGATACCGGAGTTGAGGGGGTTGAGCTATGAGGAGAAGCTGAATAAACTGGGCTTGTACTCGTTAGAGTTTAGAAGAATGAGGGGAGATCTCATTGAGACGTATAAGATGATGAATGGGATGGATAGGATAGAGGTGGAGAGACTCTTCCCGCTCAAAAAAGACAGTAGGACTAGGGGGCACAGCCTCAAGATAAAGGGGGGTGGTTTAGAACGGAGTTGAGGAGGAACTTCTTCACTCAAAGGGTGGTGAATCTCTGGAATTCTCTGCCCGTTGAAGTGGTGGAGGCTGCCTCGCTAAATATTTTTAAGAAGCGGGTTGATGGGTTTTTGATAAGAGAGGGGATTAAGGGTTATGGGGAGAGGGCGGGAATGTGGAACTGAGACACGACAGATCAGCCGTGATCTTATTGAATGGCGGGGCAGGCTCGAAGGGCTAGATGGCCTACTCCTGCTCCTATTTCTTATGTTCTTATGTTCTAACCTGCACACCTTCGGAATGTGGGAGGAAACCGGAGCACCCGGAAGAAACCTACACAGTAGCGGGGAGAATGTGCAGACTCCGCGCAGACAGTGACCCAAGCCGATGGGTTATCCTCTGAAATGTTCGGTTCAAGGAAAATTAGGGATGGACAACAAACGCTTTGCCAGTGACACCCATATCCCATGGAAGAATAAGGAATATAGAATTTATCCAAAGCCCCCTTTTAAAGTTACTATTTTTGGTCGCTGCATTTGTGGAAGGATATTTTGGCCTTGGAGGGAGTGCAGAGAAGGTTCACTAGGCTGATACCGGAGATAAGGGGGTTAGCTTATGAGGAGAGATTGAATAGACTGGGTCTGTACTCGTTGGAGTTTAGAAGGATGAGGGGGGATCTTATAGAGACGTATAAGATAATGAAGGGGATGGATAGGGTAGAGGTAGAGAGATTCTTCCTGCTTAGAAAGGACAGCAGGACTAGAGGGCACAGCCTCAAGATAAGTGGGGGGAGGGCAGTTTAGATCAGAGTTGAGGAGGAACTTCTTCACTCAAAGGGTGGTGAATCTCTGGAACTCTCTGCCCGTTGAAGTGGTGGAGGCTACCTCGCTGAATATATTTAAGTCACGGGTAGATAGATTTCTGACAGACAGGGGAATTAAGGGTAATGGGGAGAAAGCGGGAAAGTGGAACTGATCCACTTCAGATCAGCCATGATCTTATTGAATGGCGGGGCAGGCTCGAAGGGCTAGATGGTCGACTCCTGCTCCTATTTCTTATGTTCTTATTGAATCTGTTTCCATTGCTCTTTTAGGTTGCTTTATGAGGAAATGCTCTTGTTTCCTCCCACAGTCCAAAGATGTGCCAGTTAGGTTGATTGACCATGATAAATTGCTCCTTAGTGTCAGGGAGACTAGGAGGGTAAGCACATGGGGTTACGGGGACAGGACAGGAGCTGGGTGGGATTGTTGTCGGTGCAGTCTCGATGGGCTGAGTGGCCTACTTCTGCCCTGTAGATTCTATGATTCTGTAGGTTCTATGAAAGGTTGGATAGACTGGGCTTCTTTCCTCTACAGGTTAGAACAGTGAGGAGTGACTTCATCAAAGTCCATGAGACCCTGAATGGACTTGATAAGGTGGACGTCAAAAGGATGTTTCCTCTTGTGGGTGAGCCCAGGACTAGGGGACACAGTTTTAAAATTAGGGGTCACCCTTTTAGGACGGAGATGAGGAGATTTTTTTTCTCTCAGAGGGTTGTGCAACATTGGAACTTTCTGCGGCGGAGACTGAGGTCATTGAATATTTTTAAGGTGGAGGTAGATAGATTCTAGTTAGGCAAGGGAATATAAGGCTATCAGGGGTAGATGGGAACGTGGAACTCAACACAAACCGATGTCATGATCTTATCAAATAAGACAGCAGCCCCGAGGGGCCGAGTGGCCTAATTCTGTTCCTGTTTCCTATGTTTGTGTGTAATTAGGGGTGGATATTAAATGTTGCTTCGCCAGTGCCACCCACTCCAGAGGATGAATTTTTAAAAGTGAACTGCGCTGTTCTCTGCAATTCGAACGTTTGCTGGATTTTCGCTTACTCTGTGCAGTTTGCTTGACCACTCCAGAGGAGGGTATTAAAAGTCAACCTCTTGACATGAGACGGAAGTCACGTAGCGGCCAGTCAGAACAACAATTGCAGACTCACTTCCTACAAAAAAACATGAATGAACCAGTTGGACTCTTATGACTATCTGGCAAATTTCGCAATCATTATTTTCTCAGAGGATGGGCTAAAGTTTAATGTTGTTTAAAGTTTATTGCTAGCGGGTACAGCCTCAGAGTAAAGGGGCGACACGTTAGAATCGAGATGAGGAGGAACTTCTTCACCCAGAAGGTGGTGAATCTGTGGAACTCTTTGCCACAGAAGGCTGTGGAGGCCGGGTCATTGAGGGCATTTCAGAGAGAGATAGATAGGTTCTTGATTGGTGAGAGGATCAAAGGTTATGGGGAAAAGGCAGGGGAATGGGGCTGAGAAGCTTATCAGCCATGATCAAATGGTGGAGCAGAGTCGATGGGGCGAATGGCCTAATTCTGCTCCTATGTCTATGGTCTTGTTGTGATCAGAAGATGGGGAAGTGGGTGGAATAATTGGTCTATATTTGCAGCACAAAATGGGGTCACAGCAGATCAGTAAGCTGATTGATGCTGGTACAAGATATCACACCCATGATGTCAAGTTGGCAGTTGGTTCATTGTGAGTCCAGTCATTCTGAGAGGGTTGTGAGGTTGCCAACCCTCCAGGGTTGTCCTGGACTGTCCAGGAACTGAGCATTAGTCTCCAGAGCAGTGTGCAAAAAACCAGAGGGAAATTCACAGGGCCTTGAAACACGGATCACCAAAATCTTGCCACTGGTGGGATCTTACTGTCCTGCGCCCTCGCCTTGATAAGGGGCACATCCAATGGGAAATCCCATTGACAGCAGTGGGACCATCAGATCCCGCCAATAGCAAGTGGCGCACCACCCCTCGCCATCACGAAACATGCCAAGTGAGATGAAGAGAGGGATGGGAGAAAGTTCCCATGCAGCATAAACTGATCCATCAGTTGGCCTGAATGGTCTGTTCCATGCTGTAAATTAGACATGATTCCATATAGGTGTGATTGGAGCTATTTGTTGATGCGGAGATTAATTGATTGATTGAGAGACCGATTGGGTGGAACCACTTGATTTTTGCAATGTAATTTTCATAAATTAAGAACATAAGAAATAGGAGCAGGAGTAGGCCATCTAGCCCTTCGAGCCTGCCCCGCCATTCAATAAGATCATGGCTGATCTGAAGTGGATTAGTTCCACTTTCCTGCTTTCTCCCCATAACCCTTAATTCCCTTGTCTATCAGAAACCTATCTACCCGTGACTTAAATATATTTAGCAAGGTAGCCTCCACCACTTCAATGGGCAGAGAATTCCAGAGATTCACCACCCTTTGAGTGAAGAAGTTCCTCCTCAACTCTGATCTAAACTGCCCCTCCCTTATCTTGAGGCTGTGTCCTCTAGTCCTGCTATCCTTTCTAAGCGGGAAGAATCTCTCTACCTCTACCCTATCCATCCCCTTCATTATCTTATACATCTCTATAAGATCCCCCCTCATCCTTCTAAACTCCAACGAGTACAGACCCAGTCTGTTTAGTCTCTTTTCTTAGGCCAAACCCCTCATCTCTGGTATCAGCCTAGTGAACCTCCTCTGCACTCCCTCCAAGGCCAATATATCCTTCCGCAAGTGCGGCGACCAAAATTGCACGCAGTACTCCAGCTGCGGCCTCACCAGTGCCCTATACAGTTGCAGCAAGACCTCCCTACTTTTATATTCTATCCCCCTCGCTATAAAGGCCAAATTAAGATCTTAACTTCCTCATTTTTACCATGTGCTTAAACACAGTGTGTATCATAGCTACATCCATTGAGCAAATCCCACTCTGCACAGGGTGCATTTATCTCCAACCACTATTATGGAAGACAAGCTTGTCATGAATATAGATTAAGGTCACAGTGGTTAGGCCACACTTGGAATAGTGTGTACAGTTTTGGTCACCCTATTATAGAAGAACTAGAAAGAGTGAAAAAATGATTTACTGGAATGTTACTGAGACTTAATGATTTGAGTTATAAGGAGAGGCTGGATAGAATGGGACTTTTCCCCTGGAGCGTAGAAAACTTAGGGGTGATCTTATAGAGGTCTATAAAATAATGAGGAGCATAGATCAGCTAGATAGTCAACATCTTTTCCCAAAGATAGGGGAGTCTGAAACTAGAGGGCAGAGGTTGAAGGTGAGAGGGGAGAGATACAAAAGGCTCCAGAGGGGCAATGTTTTGACACAGAGGGTGGTGGGTGTCTGGAAAAAGCTGCCAGAGGCAGTAGTAGAGGCAAGTACAATTTTGTCTTTTAGAAAGCGTTTCGACAGTTACATGGATAAAATGGGTATAGGGGGATATGGGCCAAATAAGGGCAATTGGGACTAGCTTACTGGTAAAAAACTGGGTGGTATGGACAAGGTTGGCCCAGGGGCCTGTTCCCATGCTGTGAACCTCTGTGGCTCTATTAGATTTACTTTCAGTGATCGAGGAGAAAGTGTAACTTTGAAAAAATTCTGTGTCGTCGTATCAAAATTCCCAGAACCCTTTTGATGGCTTTACATTCACTGGAGTTCAGAGTAAAGGGTTGAGTGGAAGCGTATGCATTGTTTTAACCAGAACTTGGCTATACAGAGTGTCCTGAACATAGGGATAAGGCTATGGAGGGCTTTGAAAGCAACGATAATAACTTTGAATTAACCAGGTTAACTGATTAACTTAACTGGTTAAGTCAGCGAGCGTAGGGTTAATGTGTGAACCCACCAATGGGAATCACAAACTTCCATAAATCATGAGATAGGCCTTAAAAATCAAGAGATGTGGTGTAATTTTTCGATCGAGTGTAGTTTTGGCATCCTGCCCTTGGTTGAAGTCACGAGGCTTCATCTGAAGCAATTTTTAAAAGCGGCATCTCGGCCTTTTGGCTCAGATGCAAATGAGATCGGGCCTTGGAGGAGGAGCTATGCCTGCTCCAATCAGCTTGGATCCTGTAGATCAAACCCAAGACAGGAAGTGGGATGCCTGTTTCGTCAGCTTGGATTGGGAATATCTCACTTGCTGAGACTTTGATTTGGGATTTGGTTGGATTGAACTGGATAAAAACAAAAAAAAATGATTTTTCCAATTAATTGGTTTAGAAACTTCATTCGAGCCTTATTGAACCTTCAGGTCAGAGCTCTTTATAAAAAAACTATTCACTGCATCGAAAACACTTTATAAAAAAGCCTTTTATTAAATCCCACCCAGATATGTTAGAGAAGGAATGACCATCCCACCAGAGCCCTTATTAGCTGAATCTCCTGCTTGCTTATAAGGTTAAGTCTAACCCCCCCACGTTCTAACATAATGCATAAGTGGCCAGAATTTTACCACCTGCCCACCATGGGAATCAGAGAGGACGAGGGGCAGAACATGCAAACCTCCGTTGATTTTGGACAGGATTTTACGATTTTGGGATGAGGGTGGCCGTAACGCCCTGCCTAGTGTATTATAAATACTGTATTACCACCTTCAAAATACGACAGTGGCAGTTAAGTTGACACAGACATATAAACAATCAATATTCATTTCATGGTTATGTGTACTTCGCTGGCAAGTCCAGCATTTCTTGCCCATTCCTAGTTGCCCTCGAATGGTGTGCTCAGCCATTTCAGAGGGCATTTAAGAGTCAACCACATTGCTGTGGTTCTGGAGTCACAGGTTGGCCAGACCAGATAGGATGGCAGATTTCCTTTCTCAAGGACATTAGTGAACCAGATGGGTTTCTCCAACAATCAATGACATCTGATTCATTCATTTTCACACATCAAATCAATCAGTTTTAATTGTTTTTTTAGTTGCAATGTCTTGAATTATTCAGTGTAGCAAACAGGCATGTCCATGTGGAATAACAGATGCATCACCAACAGTACAAGTTGTACTGTTCATGCAATATCAGTAAATAACAATTTTCAGTTCCACAATACTCCTTATGGAGGAATGCACCTCAAAGTGTTTTACAGCGAGGACTTTTTGTTATTCATTCATGAGCTGTGGATGTCACTGGCTAGGCCAGCATTTATTGTCCATTCTTAATTGCCCTTGAGAAAGTGGTGGTGAGGTGCCTTCTTGAACCATTTGCAATCCATGTGCTATCGGTACACCATAGTACCGTAAGGCAGGAGTTCCAGGGTTTTGACCCATCAACAGTGAAGGGATGGCCGATATATTTCCAAGTCAGGACGTTGATGGCTTGGAGGGGAACTTCCAAGTGGTGGTGATGTTCCCATGTGTTCCTTTGTCCTTTTAGATGGTAGAGGTTGTGGGTTTGTGAGAGGGCAAACCAGGAGCTGCCAAGTAGCAGGAGAAAGTTTAATTATAAAGAATAGTTTGTGAAGTGGAGCAACGGAAGGAAACGTTTTAGGGCGTCTTTTGTTTAAGGAGGAGAAGGTGAAATAGAGAGGCCGGGACTGGAGTGGCTAAATGAGGACTCAACGAAAGTGAAAAAGTGACAAAAAGGTAAAAAGCCTGATGTGAAGGGATTAGAGGAAGCATGTAGGAAACTAAAAAATACATTTAAATCAACCACCTATATCCCCCATAGGGCAGGAGCTGAGAGGGGATGGAGAAACAGAAAAATGGCACCAATATTCTAATCCCACGCTCTCCCTCTCCAGACATTCTCCACATGTTACTTATCTCTTTAGAAAGAGGGAGCTTGAGAGGCAATGTGGGCTGCTCTGGCCTCCCCACCCAGCTCACTAATCAGCAGGCAGGGAGACTGTAACCTGAACAAGAATAGATTGGAAAATTCCAGGCACAATTTTCCAATCTGCACTCACAGCAGGCCAGTCATCGCACCAGGGGTGAAGATTCAAAGTAAAAATCTCCCCACTATACTTGATCCGCCAGGGAATTGAATACTTTATTTTTGTTTAAATTGCCCCTTTCTCTGGTCTATAACTATCTGCTTGCCTCTCACTGTCTCTAAGCCTTTCTGTGGTATTGTCTGCCTTTCTGTTGTATTTCTATACTTACTTTCACATTCATTCGGAAGGGTGACAATGAGCAATGCTGATTCTGGACTGTACCTCAGAGTTTGAACGGCTGTTACGGTTTGTGATGTGTTGACAGTGATAATCACGGTGGGAATTACTCAGCTAATAAGACTGACCAGGTAAGTGTGTGTTAGTCTCGAGGTTATATTACTGGAGTTGTAACCCAACCATTGCAATTTGAGAATATTAATTCAGGTGTAAAAATCTGGAACCATGTAAAGTGACCATGGTTATTGTTAAAAATCCAACTGGATCATTCATGCCCTTTTGAGAAAGAACTGTACGGTCAATAACTGAGGCCCCTCACACGAACACCCTTCCTACACAAATACACCTACACATTGTCCTAATGTCAGGAAAGCTCGATCATTGATTTGCCAGTCTCCAGTTATAATTGAACTCTCTAATTTTAATCACATTTCTTTTTCCCCCTAGCTTTACTTCACATATACAAATCTGAATTGGGGAATGGAGATTGCACAATGTCCAACATAAGACCATAAGACACAGGAGCAGAATTAGGCCACTCGGCCCATCGAGTCTGCTCTGCCATGCAATCATGGCTGATATTTTTCTCATCCCCATTCTCCTGCCTTTTCTCCATAATCCCTGACCCCCTCATTAATCAAGAACCTACCTGTCTTTGTCTAGAAGACACTCTGTGACTGTCACAACTATTTGTGACTCCTCAGATACTAAGGGCAATGTCCAGGCTTGGACTGACAAGTGAGAAGTAACATTCGCGCCACACAATGACCATCTTCAACGAGAGAGAACCTAATCGTTGCGCCTTGTCACTCAATGATATTACCAGTGTTGAATCCCCCACTATCAACGTCCCAAGGTTTACCATTGACCTGAAACGAAACTTGACCCAGTCATTTGGCCACTCAGTTTCAAGGGCAACTAGGGATGGGCAATAAATGCTGGCCAGCCAGTGATGCCCATGTTCCATGAATGAGTTAAAAGATATATAAATGCTGTGGCTACAAGACCAGGATAGAGGCTAGAAATCCTGCAGTGAGTATCTCATCCCCTGACCTCAAAGCCTGTCCACTTTATACAAGGAACAAGTCAGGAGTGTGATGGAACATTTGCCTGGATGGGTGCAGCACCAATAACACTCAAGAAACTTGACACCATTCACAAGAAAGCAGCCCTCTCGTTGGCACCCCATTCACAAACATTCAATCTCTCCACTACCTCCGCATAGTGACAGTCTTGTGTGCCATTTACAATATGCGCTGCAGGACTCACCAAGGCTCCTTAAGCAGCACCTTCCAAACCCACCACATCTGACACCTAGAAGGACGAGGGCAGCAGACACAACGTCACCAAGTCACGCATCATTCCGACTCGGAAATATACCTGCATTCCTTCACTGTCGCTGGGTCAAAATCCTGGAACTTCCTCTCGAACAGCACTGTGGGTGCACTTACATCTCGGAGTGTAGGGGTTCAAGAAGGCAGCTCACCATCACCTTCTCAAGCTCAACTAGGGGTGGCCAATAAATGCTGGCCCAGCAGCAGGGTCCACATCCCAGTAATGATTTTAACTGGAATCCCATTTCCATTTGCAGGGACTGAGGCAATTTTATGTGACTCTATAATTACTGAAGTTCTAATCCAAATAATTGAATTTACTGCCAATGTCTGCTAACAATAGGGGTGGCACAGTGGCACAGTGATTAGCACTGCTGCCTCACAGTGCCAGGGACACAGATTCAATTCTGCCTTCAGGTCACTGTCTGCATGGAGTTTGCATGTTCTCCCCGTGTCTGATTGGGCTTCCTCCTGGTGCTCCAGTTTCCTCTCACACTCCAAAGATGTGTGGGTCGATTGGCCATATTTAATTGCCCCTTAGTGTCAGGGGGACTAGCAGGGTAAATACTTGGGGCTACCGAGATGGGGGCTAGGTGGGGCTGTGGTTGGCCCTGACTTGATGGGCTGAATGGCCTCCTTCTGCAATGTAGGGATTCTATGATTCTATGAATACCTGCCAATGGCAGGGTTTTTTCAGGATGGTTGAAAGACACATTCCCACCGATCACAATCGCCCTACAGGGTGGCCTATCAACTTTCCCCTGAACTTATCTGGCCATACTCAGAAGTGAGGCAGCCAAGGCCTAACCTGCCTCAGGTAAAGCTGTACAGGCAGGGGGGAGGCTACATGGGGTCTCCATGCCTACAATCCCATTGGTTGAGATGAAGCTGCATAATTCTGGCCTCAGTATGGGACTTGAACCCACACCACCTGACTCGGAATCAGAAGCATTAGCCACTTAGTCATGGCCGATAACAGAAGTATCTTTCTCTGCTGCCTCACAGAATCATAGAGTTCCTACAGCACAGAAAGAGACCATTTGGCCCATTGAGCTTGCACTGACAACAATTCCATCCAAGCCCGATCCTGTAACCCCATGTATTTACCCTAGCTAGTCCTCCTGACACTAAGGAGCAATTTAGCATGGCCAATCCAACTAACCTGCACATCTTTGGAGTGTGGGAGGAAACTGGAGCACCCAAAGGAAACCCAGGCAGACACGGGGAGAATGTGCAGACTCCTCACAAACAGTGACCATGTTGGGTCCCTGGTGCTGTTTGGTAGCAGTGCTGGCCACCGTGCTGACTCTGTAAATGCCATGCTGCTTTTGTCAATAATCCACTCTTACTTCTCACTTCCTTTTCACCTCATTACGTTTTTCCGTCCCACAGAACAATGGAAACTCTCCAAATATAGAATTCTATTTGGCAGTTCCTGGAGGTCACAATGTGCCATTGCATAGAACATTAACAAACCCAGTACTCCTTCAATGTGAACATTCAGATCCAGGCCAATAGCCCTGCAGGTGGACAGATTAGTTTGTCTGCTTTTGTGTTTCAGAGCCAAATAGTTGTATTCTGTCCAAAATACCTTCGCTTGCAATGTACTGGGGGCTTTGTGTTAAAATCCAGCAATTCCCTGCCTAACAGCACAATGGGTGTATCTACAACCCAGGGACTACTGCAGCTCACCCGCACCTTCTCGAGGGCAATGAGCAATGGGCAATAAATGCTGGCCTGACCAGCGACATCCACACCCAATGAAAAATACACATAGTCTTTCATTGTCCTTCAGATTTGTTTCACTCACTGCATTGGAAGATCCCATGCTTAGGGAAGAAGCACAGAAGAAAGCCATTCAGCCCATCACTCCCGTGTTGACACTTTGAATGGCTATCTAACTACCTTTCCGAAAGATTACAATATTTTCTGTTCTATCTATTTATCCCATTCCTTTTTGAAATTTACCATCAAATCTCCTTCCATGGCCCTTTCAGGCATCAGGGAATCATAGAATAGAATCCCTACAGTGCAGAAGTAGGCCATTCAGCCCCTCAAGTCTGTTCCAACTCTCTGAATGATCATCTTAACCCATGTCCATCCCCGTAACCCCACGTATATTCCCTGGCCAATCCACCTAACCTACACATTTCAAGAAACTAAGTGACAGTTTAGAGTGGCCAAACCACCTAAAGTACACATCTTGGAAAAGTAAGGGGCAGTTTAGCATGGCTAATCCACCTAAGCTATTGAGAAAGTAACAGAAAATTTAGCATGGCTAATATACCTAACCTACACATCTTGGGACACTAAGGAGAAATTTAGCATGGCCAAACCACCTCAACTACATATCTTGAGAAAGTAAGGGGAAATTTAGCAAGGCCACTCCACCTAACCAACACATCTTGGGACATTCAGGAGCAATTTAGTATGACCAATCCACTTAATCTACACATCTTGGGAAAGTAAGGGCCAATTTAGCATGGCCAATCCACCTAGCCTACACATTTTGGGAGTGTGAGAGAAAACTGAAGCACCCATAGGGAACCCACGCAGACACGAGGCGAACATGCAAACTCCACACAGTCACCCAAGGCTGGAATCGAACCCCGGTCCCTGTAACTGTTAGGCAGTAGTTCTAACCACTGTGGTACCGTGCCACAACACATCCTTGACCCTTTGGTTCTCGATACTCCAGGAGTGTTTGCAGGGCAGTGGGGAGTGATTAGGAAGGGTAGGGTTGATTGGATAACTCTTTCAGAGAGCCAGCATGGATACAAGGGGCTGAATGGCCTCCTTCTGTGCTGCATGATTTTTGCTTCTGTGAATCTGTATGCAATTCTCTTTTGAAAGTTCCTGCCGGATCAGCTTCTGCCGCTCTTTGAGGCAACACCCTCCGCATCTCAACAACTCAAAGCTTAAAAACAATCATCCTTGGGTTCTTTTGCTCATTGTTACTAAATTTCAGTTCTCCGCTTATCGACCGCCGTGCAGTGGAAGTGTTTGTTTTGTTTGTCACACCTCAGGCGCCTCCTTTGAGTATTGGACTTTTCAACAGAAGGTTTTTGCAGCATGTACTTGCATCTGATTGGATCAGATTTGAACAATGGCTGGCAAAAGAACAATCAAATTGGCAGAAAAAAACCCAACAACAACAACTTGCATTTACACAGTGATCTTAACAAAGTAAAATACTCTCAGCAGTGTAGAGGATCAGATGGACCTTGGGGTCCGGGTCCATAGGACTCTCAAATTGACCTCGCAGGTGGAGGATGTGGTCGAGAAGGCCTATGGTGTACTGGCATTCATTAATCTAGGGATTGAGTTTAGGAGTCGGGAGATAATGCTGCAGCTTTATAAGACCCTGGTCAGACCCCACTTGGAGTACTGTGCTCAGTTCTGGTCGCTTCACTACAAGAAGGATGTGGAAGCTATTGAGAGGGTGCAGAGGAGATTTACAAGGATGTTGCCTGGATTGAGTGGCATGCCTTATGAAGATAGGTTGAGGGAGCTGGGACTCTTCTCCTTGGAGAGACAAAGGATGAGAGGTGACCTGATAGAGGTTTATAAAATGTTGAGAGGAATAGATCGGGTGGATTCTCAGAGGCTATTTCCCAGGGCTGAAATGGTCGCTATGAGAGGACACAGGTTTAAGGTGATGGGGAGTAGGTACAGAGGAGATGTTAGGGGTAAGATTTTCACTCAGAGGGTGGTGAGTGAGTGGAATCGGCTGCCGTCGGTGGTGATGGAGGCGAACTCGTTGGAGTCTTTTAAGAGACTTCTGGATGAGTACATGGGATTTAATGGGATTGAGGGTTATAGATAGGCCTGGTAGGTAGGGATATCATCAGCACAACTCGTGGGCTGAAGGGCCTGTTTGTGCTGTAGTTTTCTATGTTCTATGTTCTTCATCAGCACATTATCAAATGAAACTTGATGCTGACCCACACACCAAGAAGTTAGGACAGACAAACAAAAGTTTAGCCAAAGGGGGAGCTTTAAGGAGCATCTCAAAACAGGAGAAAGAGTGTTAAAGTTTATTTAATAGTGTCACAAGTAGGCTTACCTTAACACTGCAGTGAAGTTATGATTCTATAAATTGCTGAGCATTAAGCTGTCTAGGACATTTTGAAAATTAGGAAGTTATAAGATAGAAAGGAAGTTGAGGCTGGAGAAGTTTGGGCTAAGTTACCAAGGAAGGTCAGTGAACCTGGTAATGAAATGGGGTCAGGAGATAATTTAAGTTTAAAGTCTATTTATTAGTGTCACAAGTAGGCTTACATTGACACTGCAATGAAGTTACTGTGAAAATCCCCTCCTCGCCACACTCTGCTGCCTGTTTGGGTACACTGAGGGAGAATTTAACATGGCCAATGTACCCTAACCAGCATGTCTTTCGGACTGTGGGGGGAAACCGGAGCACCCAGAGGAAACCCATGCAGTCACGGGGAGAACATACAAACTCCACACAGGCAGGTGCCCAAACCAGGAATCAAGCCTAGATCCTTGGCCCTATGAAGCAGCAGTGCTAACCACTGGAGAGGTGTGTGTGGTGAATGATGAAACGGCTACCAAAGGTTGAACAAAGGGGCAGCATGGTGGCAGAGTGCGTAGCATTGCTGCCACACAGCATCAGGGACCTGGGTTCAATTCTAGCCCCGGGTAACTGTCTGTATGGAGTTTGCACAGTGATAGGGTCTGGATATGATGTCCTTTCGGAGAGTCAGTGCCTACTCGATGGGCTGAATGGCCTCCTCCTGCACTGTAGGGATTCTGTGGCTGTAAGGAATTAAATTAAGAATTTATAACGGATCAGAATGTGAAGAATTTGAAGAGGATGGCATGGATCTGAGAGAAACAGGAAGGAGTGTGAAACTTCAAGGGAAGACTGCCTGAACATCTTAAGACAATGACCACGAAGCAAGTTATTGAAAAATACAAAAACCAATGAATAATCAGCCAGAGAAAAGAATGAAAACACTAAAAACAATTTTTGAGAATCTTTTCAGCTGCTTTTGTGGATCCAATGGCTTCGTTGAATAATTTACCCTGTTTGCCAGCCCAGATATCAAAAATAACTGCAAAAGTCACAATGTGCCACAGACTGGGGCTTTCCCATATTAACCTGGACAGACACATTTATCTTTAATAAATAGAATCAGTCCCATTCTGATCAATGTCTGACTTTCATTGGAAGCAACAAGGAATGGCGTAAGTACCAGTTACCGGGTAAAGGGGAGAAAAACTGCTCGAAATACAGGGAGCGACTCATCACACTTTGTGGTGAGACTCACAATACAGCCAATCGTTAAATCAATTCATCAAGGGAAACTTCTTCTTTGAATGATTTTTGCTCAGACAGTGTAACAAGAAAGCTAACGTTCTGGAGTTATAAACCTTTCACTTCAAGGAGCTAGGGAAACAATTCCTTTTTGAAGTGAACTTGTTCTCAGTAAATATCATAAGACATGGGGAGACAATCTACTGTCCCAATATCAGTTTCTCAGCACAGGTACAGCACGGGGTTAGATACAGAGTAAAGCTCCCTCTACACTGTCCCCATCAAACACTCCCAGGACAGATACAGCACGGGGTTAGATACCGAGTAAAGCTCCCTCTACACTGTCCCCCATCAAACACTCCCAGGACAGGTACAACATGGGGTTAGATACAGAGTAAAGCTCCCTCTACACTGTCCCCCCATCAAACACTCCCAGGACAGGGACAGCACGGGGTTAGATACTGAGTAAAGCTCCTTCTACACTGTCCCCCATCAAACACTCCCAGGACAGGTACAGCACGGGGTTAGATACAGAGTAAAGCTCTCTCTATGCTGTCCCCATCAAACACTCCCAGGACAGGTACAGCACGGGGTTAGATACCGAGTAAAGCTCCTTCTACACTGTCCCCCATCAAACACTCCCAGGACAGGTACAACACGGGGTTAGATACAGAGTAAAGCTCCCTCTACACTGTCGCCCATCAAACATTCCCAGGATGGTTACAGCACAGGGTTAGATACAGAGTAAAGCTCTCTCTATGCTGTCCCCATCAAACACTCCCAGGACAGGTACAGCACGGGGTTAGATACAGAGTAAAGCTCTCTCCATGCTGTCCCCATCAAACACTCCCAGGACAGGTACAGCACGGGGTTAGATACAGAGTAAAGCTCCCTCTACACCGTCCCCATCAAACACTCCCAGGACAGGTACAGCACGGGGTTAGATACAGAGTAAAGCTCCCTCTACACTGTCCCCCCATCAAACACTCCCAGGACAGGTACAGCACAGGGTTAAATACAGAGTAAAGCTCCCTCTACACCGTCCCCATCAAACACTCCCAGGACAGGTACAGCACAGGGTTAAATACAGAGTAAAGCCCCCTCTCCGCCGTCCCCCATCAAACACTCCCAGGACAGGTACAACACGGGGTCAGATACAGAGTAAAGTTCTTTCATTGGGTTCCCAGATCAAGTACTCCAGGAGAATTGTAGAGATACTCTACCTTCCTGCTGAGATTTCTCTGACAGGAATTTACTCACTTTTTTTTGAAACCACTTTGTTACCGTTCTGTTCAGTCCTCCGTAACTCCAGTTCACATCCAAATAAAACGGAAAACTCAAGGGCAAAAATATGTTCTGTTGGTTTTAATGGAAGCTTCCAGAGTTGGCTTGTGTCGCTATGATATTGAGTGCGCCGTCCCAAAGCTGTTTGTTACTCTGCTGCTGCCTGAGACCCAGCCTGTTTGCCATTCAGTCATTTCCTGACATTGTCTGACACTTGTGATAGCTGGGTTGAGGGTTAAGAGTGTCGGAACCAGATAAATTATGTGTAATTATCCCAGAGTATCCCACTTGATTTCCAGGGAAGTGAGTGGCGATTGAAATAATTGTGCTGTATGTCAGATAATAGTTTGAGGGAGTTGCCCATCAAGTGCTCATTTTGTGGCTGTTCAGAGTCCAATTTAGATAAATGACCATCTGTGGCTGTGTTGCTTATTTTTGTGTTTTCAGTTTCTCTTTTGAATCTAAAGTGGATTCCCTGATATGATATCAGAGGAGGTACAAGCTTTGAACCCCTGGGAAATCTATCTCCTTTGACCTGTGGCTACATCCCCATGTCTCACACAGTAGGGCCAGTAACTCTCCCTGATACCATCAGCATTCCGCATCAAACAAAACTATCAGTCATGTAAACAAGAGATAGAAATAACTCTTCAATTTGTTCTAAATAGAAGTTGTCGATGATAATCTCCAGTGAAAAGAATGCGGCACGGTGGCACAGCGGTTAGCACTGCTGCCTCACAGTGCCAGGGACCCGGGTTTGATTCCTGACTTGGGTCACTGTCTGTGTGGGGTTTACACGTTCTCCCCATGTCTGTGCGGGATTCCCCCCATAAGTCTGAAAGTCATGCCAGTTAGATGCATTGGCCATGTTTAATTCTCCCTCAGAGTACCCGAACAGGTGCCGGAGTGTGGTGACAAGGGGATTTTCACGGCATCTTCATCGCAGTGTGAACTTAAGCCTACTTGTGCCTAATAAATAAACTTTAAAGAATGGTTGAATAATATTGACAGGTGGATTAGACCTCTTAAATCTGGGCTTTTTTTGATACAAGGGCTCCTCAATGCCAAAGACATGCCTCACAGCGCCAAGGACCCAGGTTCGATTCCCGGCTTGGGTCACTGTCTCCGTGTGGAGTTTGCACATTCTCCCCGCGTCTGTGTGACTGTGGGAGGAAACCGGGTGCTCCGGTTTTTAACTCAGATATCAGAGGGACGTATTTTACACAGAGGGTGGTGGGGGCCTGGAATGCGCTGCCAAGCAGGGTGGTGGAGGCGGACACGCTGGGATCGTTTAAGACTTATCTGGATAGTGACATGAGCAGACTGGGAATGGAGGGATCCAGTAGAGTAGTCTAGTTGGACCAATGAGTGACGCAGGCTTGGAGGGCCGAAGGGCCTGTTTCCTGTGCTGTATTGTTCTTTGTTCTAGTCTGAAAGGCGTGCTAGTTGGGTGCATTGGCCATGCTAGATTCTCCCTCAGTGTACCCGAACGGAGGCTGGAGTGTGGTGACTAGGGGATTTTCACAGTAACTTAATTGCGGTGTTAATGTAAGCTTACTTGTGACACAAATAAATAAACTTTAAACTTAAACTTAAATTATCTCTTGAACCCATTTCATTACCAAGTTCACTGACCTTCTTTGGTAACTCAGCCCAAACTTCTCCAGCTTTGACTTCCTTTCTATCTTATAACTTCCCAATTTTCAGAATGTCCTAGGCAGTTTAATGCAGTTTGGCGGCTAGTGAAATAGTGAACTTAATAAACGTACCAGAATTGTTTTCGAAAGTGCGGAGTGAGAATAAAAAAAGGTATTTCCGACATGGAAATTTGCATTGATGAAGCAGTTCCTGCTCTCACACTGCCTCAGATGAAAGGGGTTAGGCACAATGAAGAAATGATGATTCAAAAACAGCCTGTATTGTTCAACCAAATCCACGTCTCCTGGGATGAGTTGCACAATCAAGAGTTCATGTCTGCTCGGGTCATAATCTGTTTCTGGAATGGATAGCTGAAGGGGGAGGATGCCTTGGTGAGGGAGTTAAAAATACCATTAAATTCAACTCCAACGCAACTGAGAAAAAACAACTTATTGCACTTCTCAACGCACACTGAGATAGATCTTGCTGAGCCAAGCAGAGTTAGAGATTCCAAAGTCTGACCTCTCAGCTTCCCTGGGCTGGAGAGAGGTGAGCCAATCAGGGTTACTCATCCCTTAGTTCTGAGTTTGACTCCCACTCCAGGGATTTGAGCACATCATCTATGCGAACACCCCCAGTGTCTGTTAAGAAGCATTTGTGCCACGCAAATGCCAGGCAATGACCATCACCAATAAGAGACACTCTAACCACCGCCCCTTGACATTCAATGGTGTAATCATCTCTGAATCCCCCCACTGTCAACATCCTTGGGCCATTGGCCAGAAACTCAACTGGGCTCACCACATAAACACAGTGGCTACGAGAGCAGGTCAGAGGGTAGGAATACTGCAATGAGTAACTCACCTCCTGACTCCCCAAAAGCCTATTCACCATCTACAACGCACAAGTCAGGAGTGTGATGGAATACTCCCCACTTGCCTGGGTGGATGCGGCTCCAACAACACTCAAGAAGCTCGACACCATCCAGGACAAAGCAGCCCCACTTGATTGGCATCACATCCACAAACATCCACTCCCTCCACCACCTGCGATCAGCAGCAGCAGTGTGTACCATCTACAACAGGGGTCTCCAAACTTTTCAGTACAAGGGCCACATCGTGTATTTTACACATTTTCGAGGGCCGAAGAAAAAAAAAAGTTTTATAAATGAATGAATAAAATTTAAATGAATGAATAAGCTTTATTTGGATCACCTTTGTAATCAGCAAGGTATGATTCAGAACAAAAGAGAAATGTGATAATTACAAAGCAACAATGCCGCGCTTATACTGAGAAATGATACAAAATGAGTAAAAATGTCAAACATTAGCAAATGCTCTGACAAAATATTCAATTACTTAACTGCAGATGAGAAAAGCCGGCTATCCATTTTTTAATTTATTTTATTTCCTGAAATTTTACAAATGTTTACTTGAAATGAGAATTTGCCCAATTTTGTGGCACACAATAAGGAAAAATAAACACGCCCCAAGAAAGAATTTCAGTAAAACAGAGGGGAGAAATTCAAAATAAACTTGCAGCATTAAGAAAGGGCGAACAAAAATAAATTCAGTCTGCACCTTTCTACACAATTCTGGCAATTGGAGTTTTCAATTGTAACCAGCAAATCATGAAGTCTTGTGCAAGATTAAATGGGAACTGTTTTTTTTAATTTCAAAATATCGCTGAACTGAGGTTTCAGGAGCCAATTATTCGAAAGGACTCAAATGCTAATTTGCTCGGTATTTGGACGTGACATACTTCATTTTTAAAAATGTTTGTTCACACAGGTACGTTGTACCAAAAACTGATACAAATCCACAAGCAAATTGCTTCGAATTTGGAAACTGCTCAGGCTGCAAAGATTTATAAAATTGGGATCATATTTCCTTCTGTATACTCATCTTTCAGCACATCATCTGACTGGAGATCAATAATTTCCATTTGAAACTGACTTGGGAGTGTGTCAACATTGCAGTCAAATGGATTTTGAAACAGCTTCATTTCATCCGTGCTTCCATCAAGATTCAGAAAATCGTTCCTGAAATTGTTTCTGCAAGTCCTTAGTGATTTCTGTTGCAAATGAAGAAGGAAATTCTGCTTCACTTTCTTCATGAAACTTTTCACAACATGGAAAACGAACCAAGTTACAAACTTTCAGCTGTCCTTGGAACGGCATCAATTTTGCCCTGAATGCTTTGATGTGCGCGAATAGACCACAAATCAAATTTATTTCACCTTACAACTTCAGATTCAGTTGATCCACACGGCCTGTCACGTCTGCAAAAAAACGCCAATTTCCAAAGCCAGTCAGTGTTTGATAAAAGTGGTTCGGGTCAGTTCTTCTCTGTGAGGAAGGATTCAATTTCCTCTCTGAGCTGAAAGAACCACGATAGAACCTTTCTACAACTAAGCCATCGAACCGTTGTGTAACAGGGCAAGTCACCAAACCCAGAATCAGTTTCTTTCAGAAAATCACGAAATTGGCGATGATTAAAACCTTGAGATTGAATGAAATTCACTGTTTAAACGACAGATTTCAGAATGCAAGACATATTCACATATTTTCCGCACAATGCTTGTTGATAGATAATGCAATGGACTTGAGGCCGTGACTAGAGGACACAGCCTCAAGATAAAGGGGGGGGGGCAGTTTAGAACGGAGTTGAGGAGGAACTTCTTCACTCAAAGGGTGGTAAATCTCTGGAATTCTCTGCCCGTTGAAGTGGTGGAGGCTGCCTCGCTGAATATATTTAAGTCACGGGTAGATAGGTTTTTGGTAGGCAAGGGGATTAAGGGTTATGGGGAGAAAACGGGAAAGTGGAACTGATCCACTTCAGATCAGCCATGATCTTATTGAATGGCGGGGCAGGCTCGAAGGGCTAGATGGCCTACGCCTGCTCCTACTTCTTATGTTCTTATGTTCAATGTAGAAACATGAGCTTTGAGAATCCACCAACCTCACAAGCTTTTGCGATTTGTCCAACCAAACCTTTCTTCACCCCAGACATGTTCTTTCCTCCATCAATTGTCACCCATTGCCGTTCACTCCACTCCGGGTTATATTCGAACACAGTTTTTTGCAATTCTTTGAAGATGTCTTCTCCAGTTACTGGGCTGTGCTTGTTGTGCACTGATGCTAATTCTTGTGTCACATTAAATTCACTGTCAATGCCACGGATGAATACTAGGAGTTGTGATGTGTCTCACACACATCAGTCGATTCATTAAGTGTGAGAGAATACAACTGAAAATCTCTTGCTTTGTCTGCAATTTGATGAAATATATTGCCTCCTATATCCTCAATTCGAGGAGCAGCAGTATTTGGCGCAAGACTGATGGTTTTGAACAGATTTGCTTTTTCTGGGCATAACTGCTTCCATTATACACTCTTTGATGAGATCTCCATTGGTGAATGGCTTTCCCCTTTTAGCCAACACATGTAACTGGCCCTGGTTAAAGCTTCATTTTCAGTTCTCTGCGTAAAAAAAGGCTTGTCGGGAAAGCAACCTGCGTTGCATTGATTCGAACGCTGTGAATTGGGAATAATGTGGTTCATGTTTGGTCTCATCGTGCCAACGTACATCGTACTCCTTCAAAGCTGCAACAGTTTCGTTGCGTACGACACACAAGGCTTTATCACCTGCTTGAACAAAGAAGTACTTTACACCCCATTCTTCATTAAACAGACGGCACTCACTCTCCACTTCTCTCTTCTTTATTTCCTTCCATAACGGAGTTGGTCTGAATCGCGGCCATCATCATCATTGATCTCACTCATTTCAGATAGATGGAGCTTACGGATTGGATAAAGCAGCTGTCACGCAGTCAATGCAGATCGGCAATTGGATAACAGATGTCTCAATTGCTGATTCGTTTAATGAACTGTCAGTCAAGCTCTGATTGGACAACAGCTGGTAAAGAGGGCGGGGATTCCCATGGATCCATCAGACACCAGGCGCAGAGTGGCAGCAAATGTCTGTCCTGTGGCTTCCATCCCTGCGTCCGGGCCCTGAGCCAACAGTTGGGTTCCAGACGCGGGAGTGTTTTCAGCAGCAGGAATCCCGTCCTGCCCCACTGGCTGCGGGCCAGATGTAGCCCGCGGGCCGTAGTTTGGAGACCCCTGATTTACAAAATGCACTGCAGCAATTCATCAAAATTTCTTAGGCAGCATCTTCCAAACCCACACCCATTTGCATCTCAAAGAACAATGGCGGGAGATAGATACACCAACACCTGCAACTAAACCGCTCACCATCCTGACTTGGAAATACATCGCTGTTCCTTCACAGTCGCTGGGTCAAAATCCTGGAATTCCCTCCCTAATGGCATTGGTGGGTCAACTCACAGCACGTGGGCTGCAGTGATTCAAGAAGGCAGGTCACCACCACCTTCTCAAGGGGCAACTAGGGATGGGCAATAAATGCTGGTCAGCCAGCGATGCCCATATAAGAACATAAGAACAAGGAGCAGGAGTCGGCCATCTGACCCCTCGAGCCTGCTCCGCCATTCAATAAGATCATGGCTGATTTTTTTGTGGACTCAGCTCCACTTACCCGCCCACTCACTGTAACTCTTAATTCCTTTACTGTTCAAAAATGTATCTATCCTTGCCTTAAAAACGTTCAATGAGGTAGCCTCAACTGCTTCACTGGGCAGGGAATTCCACAGATTCACAACCCTTTGGGTGAAGAAGTTCCTCCTCAACTCAGTCCTATATCTGTTTCCCCTTGTTTTGAGGCTATGCCCCGAGTTCTAATTTTATCTGCCGGTGAAAACAACTTCCCTGCTTCTATCTTATCTATTCCCTTCACAATCTTCTATGTTTCAGTCAGATCTCTCCTCATTCTCTGAATTCCAATGAGTATACCCCCAGTCTAGTCAATCTGTCCTCATAAGCCAAACCTCTCAACTCTGGAATCAACCCTTGAATGAATGAAAAAAAAAACAAGACTATAGGAATATAGGATGTAGACTATGTGGCCACATCTTGGCAACAGAAGGAAACTTGAGCGAAAGGTAGTATCTTGTGATTGTCACTGCTGTGAGAACCAGTGCCAATGAACTCAAAATGCTTAATTCGTTGAGAAGAGCACCTTGACAACAAAAGGAGTTTGCAGCAAGAGGTATGAAATTGTGATTGCAGTGACTGTGTTATCGCCCAGGTGAGATACTTGATCTAAGGTCCTCTCGGAAGGTTCCCATTACACTATTTTGAAGTTTAAAGTACAGGAGGTCTCCCTGCTAAGAATTAAGAGAAGCTTAAAAGAGGGAAGGCAGAAAGGTGGAGAGATTCAGAGATAGAATTTTAGAGATTAGGATCTGGACAGTTGAAGGTCTGGTCACCAGTGATAGAGTGATTACTGGGTGTTTAATGCTTGGTTGACCTGCTGGGTCACATACCTTATGAAGAGTGAGTGTAACCCGACTCAGCCAGTTACTCAGAACTAGTTTATTTACACTGTGTACAATATATACAAAGTGGATTATTGAATAAGTACATTTCCCCTGATTGCTGCCTGTCTGCTGTACAGAGTCTCTGTATCGCTGACACAGCAGTCATGATGTGGAGATGCCGGTGTTGGACTGGGGTAAACACAGTAAGAAGTATGACAACACCAGGTTTAAATCCAACCGATTAATTTGATAATAAACTCACAAGCTTTCGGGGTTTGCCCCTTTGTCAGGTGAATGGAGAGTTCCGGCCTCAGACAGAGCATATAACAGCACACACAGGTTTACAGGTTATGTATGATAATCTGTATATATTACGATAATCTGTAAACTGTCTGTGTTGTTAAATGCTCTGTCTGAGCTCAGAACTCTCCATTCACCTGACGAAGGGGCGAACCCCGAAAGCTTGTGAGTTTACTATCAAATAAATTGGTTGGGCTTAAACCTGGTGTTGTCAGACTTCTTACAGCAACACGGGGATTTGGAGTGGCACCCATTGCTGCTGGTGTTGAAAACTAAACAAAGTTTATTTAAAAGCATGAGTATAAGTATAGAATTAGTATAACTTTGTCAAATTACAAGATTTAAACATAACACAGTATATTTCTTAACAGCTAGCTCTCTCTGTTGTTCCAATTTGAAAACAACAGCCCATAGGCATACACCATTCTTCAGAATCAGTTCACTTTTAACCAAGTGTGCTCACATAATGCTGGATTTCCAGCTTTTAACAGAAATCTAAACTGCAGTTTTTAGGGAAGGATATATCCTCAAGGCGGCAAATCAGAGAAGCAAACTGAGTTTCTGGCAGTTTCCAGTCTTCAGGCGTCTGAGACAGGGAAGGATAAGTCTCTCTCTGCAGCTCCCCAAGCACCATCTGGAAAGTAGAACCCTCCAGAGACTGTCAGGTGGCTGCAATGTACAACTCGCATTCTACCAAGTGGGATGGAAAAAACAGACACTCATCCCTCCAGGAAGTGAAAGACTCCATCTCCGGAAACTTTTCAAGCGCTTCTGAAATTAGGATTTTCCGGCCGCGCTCACCCCCAAACTGGAAAATCCCGCCTGAAGTCAATGGACATTTCGATGGTCCACCCCTCGTCCACTTCGATTCCCCGTGGTGGGCAGGATGGTAAAATTTGCCCCAAGATATCAAAATGCAATCACCTGTTATAAAACAATGACTGTAGCAGACATGGATGAATAGAGTGCCTTTGGAATATACAGCTAGCAGAGCACTGAAAGGGACTGTTTACCAAACAGGAAGAGGTCAAAACTGCCCTGCATTGAAATAGGTGCCTGACGCTTTGTTTCCACTCTCTCTCTCAGATGTAGTGTACCCAGATTTTCAAAGTAACCATTCTGACAAGAGAAATCTACTGCAAACTGAGAATAAAACATGGAAATCTACTCCATAAAACTACACCCAGAAAGACAACTGAACAAAACATCTGCAATGTGGAGTTACCGCATCAGGACCAGCTGGGGAATAGCTAACTGTTTACTCCTCTTCATGAACTGTAAAATATCTTCAAGCCTATCCTCTTATTCCATTGTGGAGATGCCAGCGTTGGACTGGGGTGGGCACAGTGAGAAATCTCATAATACCAGGTTAAAGTCCAACAGGTTTATCTGATATCACAAGCTTTTGGAGTGTCGCTCCTTCATCAGGTGAGCGGACACTCACCTGATGAAGGAGCATCACTCCAAAAGCTCGAGATACCAAATAAACCGGTTGGACTTCAACCTGGTATTATGAGATTTCTCACTCTTATCCTGTCTCTGTGCAAACGGTTGTGAATGTAGCCCAATCTATCAAGCAAACCAGTCTCCCATTCATTGACTCTGTTTACACTTCGCACTGTCTCGGAAAAGCAGCCGGTATAATTAAGGGCCCCCCCAAGGAAAAAATTACAAAAGTTTGAGGTCACGTACCAACCGACTCAAGAACAGCATCTTCCCTGCTGCTGTCAGACTTTTGAATGGACCTACCTTGCATTAAGTTGATCTTTCTCTAGACCCTAGCTATGACCGTAACACTACATTCTGCAGTCTCTCGTTTCCTTCTCTATGAATGGTATGCTTTGTCTGTATAGCGCGCAAGAAACCATACTTTTCATCGTATACATGTGCAAATAATAAATCAAACCAAAGTAGTTTCAATGAACTCACCTTGTTCTTTGTTTAACTTAAAAAGACCTGTCTAATTCTTTACAATCTGAGAGTGTAAACAGTAACTCTCAGCATTGTCAGCAGTGTTCTCTTTAAATTCACAAACAACACCCCTGTTATGGCCAGGCCTGGAGTGGGAGAACAGGGCAGTCATTTTACCCCTCCTCCCGTCGGTGTAACCATACTGTGCGCAGTTCTGATCGCCTCGTTACAGGAGGGATGTGGAAGCTATTGAGAGGGTGCAGAGGAGATTTACAAGGATGTTGCCTGGATTGGGAGGCATGCCTTATGAGGATAGGTTGGGGGAGCTGGGACTCTTCTCCCTGGAGAGACGAAGGTTGAGAGGCGACCTGATAGAGGTTTACAAGATGTTGAGAGGTATAGATAGGGTGGATTCTCGGAGGCTATTTCCCAGGGCTGAAATGGTCGCTACGAGAGGACACAGGTTTAAGGTGCTGGGGAGCAGGTACAGAGGAGATGTCAGGGGTAAGTTTTTCACTCAGAGGGTGGTGAGTGAGTGGAATCGGCTGTCATCGGTGGTGGTAGAGGCAAACTCGCTGGGGTCTTTTAAGAGACTTCTGGACGAGTACATGGGATTTAATGGAGTTGAGAGTTATAGATAGTTCTATGGCCTGGTAGGTATGGATATGATCGGCGCAACTTATGGGCCGAAGGACCTGTTTGTGCTGTAGTGTTCTATGTTCTAATGTGAAAGGCCCTATATAAATGCAAGTTGTTGTTGAATCAGCAGTCAGAGGAAGCAGCTGTGGAAATCTGTTGCCAGCCGCAATCCGCACAGGAAGCCATTGATGAAAGAGGCTAAGCAGAGGTCACAAAGAGACTGGGCACAGATGCGCCTGATTGCACCGAGGTCAATGTTCAACGAGCATTGTTCGGAGTTCCAGCCCTGAATCATCCTCATTAGTTTTTGCCCAATACATCAAAGTCATTCCAAAAGTTGTAAAGCTCAACATAGCAGATGTAAGCTTGACAATTGGCCATAGAAAGGGGAGGCGATGGCCTCGTGGTATTATCACTCGATGGTTCAGCCGGGAACTCACTAATGTTCTGGGGACCCGGGTTCGAATCCCACCATGGCAGATGGTGAAATTTGAAATCAATAAAAAAATCTGGAATTAAGGATACGTAACGACTTTGATCAGGACAATGAGGTTGGCCTATTGAAGTATGATTAATGATCCAATTGATGGGCCAACCAGGAAGTCTTTGCCTTATATTTAACCGGGAGTATCAATTCCTCTGGCACCCCCAGAGGTAGGCTGCTGACTGACAGCACTCTGTGCACTGATGTCAGAGTTTGCAAATAAAGGGATTTTGGGGAAGAGAATTCTGTCTCTGAAGACTTAATACTGAATCCACTGATGAGCATGGGATCACTGTCAGAAAAACCCATCTGGTTCACTAATATCCTTCAGGGAAGGAAATCTGCCGTCCTTACCCAGTCTGGCCTACATGTGACTCCAGAGTGACAGCAATGTGGTTGACTCTCAACTGCCATCCAAGGGCAACCAGGGATGGGCAATAAATGCTGGCCCAGCCAGTGACACCCTTGTCCCACAAATGGATTGTTGTTGGTGATCTGGACACCCAAAAGCCTGAAGCTCTCGACCCTTTCTACTCTGTTCCCATTGATGTAGACAGGTACAAGTTCTCCTTCATGCTTCCTGAAGTCAGTGACAATCTCCTTCATTTTCCTGACATTGAGGGAGAGATTATTATCGCCTCACCAGTTCACCAGGTTCTTTATCTCATTCCTGTTCTCTGTCTCGTCATTGTTTGAGATCCAACTCACTAAGGTGGTGTCAGAGACAGAAGATAGTGACAGAAGGGATGAACGGATATGTCTGGAGAAGCTGTAATCATTCATTCTCCTCAAGAGTAGAGAAATTTAAAGGGAAATGTAATGAAGTTATTCAAAACTAAGAAGGGGTTTTAAAGGAGGAGAAAATGTTCCCAAATGTCAGGAAAATCAGTAACCAAGACAACATTTCCCATCAACCACCACCCTCTGTCTTCTTGCAGCTAGCCAATTCCTGATCCAAACTGCTAAATCACCCTCAATCCCAAACCTCCATATCTTCTGCAATAGCTTTCCGTGGGGAACCTTATCAAACGCTTTACTGAAATCCATGTACACCACGTCAACTGCTTTATCCTCATCCACTCTTTAGTCACCTTCTTAAAGAACTCAATAAGGCTTGTGAGACACGACCTGCCCTTCACAAAACCGTGTTGACTATCCCTAATCAAATTCTTCCTTTCTAGAAGATTATAAATCCTATCTCTTATAATCCTTTCCAAAACTTTGCCCCCAACAGAAGTAAGGCTCACTGGTATATAATTACCAGGGTTGTCGCTACTTCCCTTCTTGTACATTTTGGCGTGGTTCCGGATTGGTGAATGTGGTGGTAAAGGGGGAAATGCTGATTAAATTGGGTGGCAGTTTATTAATTCAATTTAAATGCATGCAAATGCACGTTTTGGTTGCAAATTGAATCACCACCATTCCCAGGTTTTGGTAAAGTGGCAATCTGCACGGACGCGGGCATGGATCGCGTTATTGGCCTCACACCTGACTTTACCATGTTTTTGCACCCGAAAACGGGCGTGACCCAATAGTAAAATCGGGCTCTCAGGCGCCTCTTCAGGTACACTTAGCAAAGCCAATGCACTTAACCAGCATGTCTTCTAGGCTGTGGGAAGAAACCGGAGCACCCAGAGGAAACCCACGCAGACATGGGGAGAACCTGCAAACTCCACACAGATAGTGAGCCAAGCCAGGAATCGAACTCAGATCCCTGGCGCTGTGAGGCAGCAGCGCCAACCACTGTGCCACCGTGCCGCCCAGAATTTATTGTCCATCCTGAATTGCCCTTGAGAAAGTGGTGGTGAGTTGCCTTCTTGAATTGCCGCACTCTGTGTAGTGTAGGTACATCCACAGTGTTGTTAGTGACAGAGTTCCAGGGTTTTGACCCAATTACAGAGAAGGAGCAGTAATGGATATAAATGCTGGTCTAACCAGCGACGCCCATCAATGAATAAGAAAACCATAAGAATCAGACAACGAAAATATTTTTTAACACCCTGAGTTGATGTTTGGGTTTGTGATATTTCAGCTCCAACAATGGTCTGCCTGTTTTTCAACCTCCTTGAACCTGCTGTTTAAATAAAGAGGCTGTAGCGCCTGTTTTGTTTTGCACTGGCCCCGTGTCTCCCACTCTCTGTCGCTCTGTAACACAGGGTCAGCCGATAGATCACACTCGAGGCTTCCTCCTGTCAAAACAAAGCCGAGTACAATCTCCACTCCCGTTAATTATGCTTCAATGTGCGCAGCTCACTGGGAGCAGGCACATCACATTAGGAAAGAAGGAAAGAAAGAACGTGCTTTGCTTTCAGCTCGCTCGTGACCTCGAGACGCCCTGAAGTGCTTCCCAGCCAATCAAATGCATTTGAAGACATGCTCTTGCAGTAACCTAGGATATGCAGAAACTGCAATCTATGCACAGTAAGCTCCCAGAATCAGAAACCTGATCATTTCCGGATCAATTGTTTGATGTGATGGCTGAGGGGTAAATATTGGCTCAGGAGCCTCGCGTTTTGCTTTTGTTTAGTCCTTCTAACATCAAATAAACTCAAAACAAGGGGTGACTGATGAAGAATAATCATGCACGAAGAACAAATTTGTATTATATGAACGCTTTCACGACCTCAAGACAGTCAGATCTCTTCATGGACAATGAAGTCCTTTGATTTGATTTGATTTATTATTGTCACATGTACTCGTATACAGTGAAAAGCATTGTTTCTTACAAACTATATGGAAAAAGCATACCGTTCACATAAGAGCATAAGAACATAAGAAATAGGAGCAGGAGTAGGCCATCTAACCCCTCGAGCCTGCCCCGCCATTCAATAAGATCATGGCTGATCTGAAGTGGCTCAGTTCCACTTTCCCGCTTTCTCCCCATAACCCTTAATTCCCTTGTCTGTCAAAAACCTATCGACCTATCTTCACAGAGAAGGAAAGAAGAGAGTGCAGAATGCAGTGTTACAGTCATTGCTAGGATGTAAAGAAAAATCAAATTAATGCAAGATAGGTCCATTCGAAAATCTGATGGCAGCAGGGAAGAAGCTGTTTTGAGTCACTTGGTACATGACCTCAGATTTTTGTATCTTTTTCCTAAAGGAAGAAGATGGGAGAGAGAATGTCCGGGGTGCGTGGGGTCCTTAATTTTGCCGGTTGCTTTTCCGAGGCAGCTGGAAGTGTAAACAGTGGATGAGAGGCTGGTTTGGGTGATGGGCTACATTCACGACACTTTGTCGTTTCTTGTGGTCTTGGACAGAGCAGGAGCCCATACCAGGGTGTGATACAACCAGAAAGGATGCTTTCTATGGTGCATCTGTAAAAGTTGGTGAGAGTCATAGTGGACATACCAAATTTCCTTAGCCTCCTGTGTGCCTCAGGGATCTGTTTTGGGGCCACTGCTGTTTGTAATTTTTATTAATGATCTGGATGAGGGTATAGCTGGGTGGATTAGTAAATTTGCTGATGACACCAAAGTCGGAGGTGTGGTAGATTGTGAGGAAGGGTGTCATAGTTTGCAGGGAGACTTAGACAGGTTGCAGAGCTGGGCTGAGAGGTGGCGGACGGAGTTTAATGCGGAGAAGTGTGAGGTGATTCACTTTGGTAGGAATAACAGATGTGTTGAGTATAGGGCTAACGGGAGGACTCTGAATAGTGTGGATGAACAGAGGGATCTAGGTGTATGTGTACATAGATCCCTGAAAGTTGGGAATCAAGTAGATAAGGTTGTTAGGAAGGCATACGGTGTCTTAGTGTTTATTGGTAGGCGGATTGAATTTAGGAGTCGCAGCGTCATGTTGCAACTGTACAAAACTCTGGTGCGGCCGCACTTGGAGTACTGTGTGCAGTTCTGGTCCCCACATTACAGGAAGGATGTGGAGGCTTTGGAGAGGGTGCAGAGGAGGTTTACCAGGATGTTACCTGGTATGGAGGGGAGGTCCTAACAGGAGAGACTGAGGGATTTGGGGTTGTTTTCGCTAGAAAGAAGGCGGCTAAGAGGGGATCTTATTGAAACATATAAGATGATTAGAGGTTTAGATAGGGTGGATAGTGATAGCCTTTTTCCTCGGATGGAGAAAGCTAGCACGAGGGGGCATGGCTTTAAATTAAGGGGGGGTAGTTATAGGACAGATGTCAGGGGTAGGTTCTTTACCCAGAGGGTGGTGAGGGATTGGAATGCCCTGCCTGCTGCAGTTGTAAATGCGACTAGTTTGGGGGCGTTTAAGAGATCCGTGGATAGGTTTATGGACGAAAAGGGATTGGTTTAGATTAGTGGGTCATTGTTTTTTAACTGGTCGGCGCAACATCGTGGGCCGAAGGGCCTGTTCTGCGCTGTAATGTTCTATGTTCTATGTCCTGAGAAAGTAGAGGCGTTGGTGGGTTTTGTTGGTGGTGTGATATGGAATCATGATGCTGCAGGAATCACAGACAAAACAAAACATTCAGTGGACCACGTGTAGGCCCATTGAGCTCGGGTGGGAATTTCTGGTCTTGGGGTACACGTGTGACTGAAAAATCCTGCTTAGTTTCTTCTTATTTAACACCCCTAAATCCTTGAAAACATAGGGAAGTACATGGCTGATGTGTAACTGCAAGGCCCAAAAATGTGATGAATAAACAGAGAATCTGTTTGAGCGATGTTGGTCATGGGATGCATGTTGGCCAAGGCAAAGAGGACAATTACTCTGCTCGTCTGCAAATCCTCTGCATCCATACGGAGGGGCAGACAGATACTCGGTTAAGGATCCCAGCTGGAATTCTCCGGCCATTCATACCTGCGGGATTCTCCGACCCTGCGAGTTTCCTATTGGTGTGGGGTGACATCAATAGGAATTCTCATTGGTAGCCACGGGACCAGAGAATCCCACCGCTGGCAAACAACACGTTACTTCCCACCACAGGAGGCTGGAGAATCTTATCATAGAATCCCAACAGTACAGAAGGAGGCCATTCAGCCCGGCGAGTTACTACTGATCACAATCCCACCCAGGCCCTATTCCTGTATACCTACATATTTACCTTGCTAATCACCCTGACACCAATGTCAATTTAGCATGGCCAATCAACCTAACCCACACATCTTTGGACTGTGGGAGCACCCGGAGGAAACCTATGCGGGAAACACGGTGAGAACATGCAAACTCCACACAGACAGTGACCTGAGGCTGGAATTGAATGTGGATTCCTGGCGCTGTGAGGCAGCAGTGCTAACCACAGTGCCACCATACCACCCTAGTCTGAAATTTGTCCTGTTAAGATAATAAAATATTGTGGGGTGAGAGTCACAACGTAGGCCAGAGCAGGTCAAGCTAGCTGATCCCAAATCCCTGAAAAGCAGTTGAACATTTACAACAAAACATTGTCTTTATTTTGTAAATACTCATTCCTCTATAACCTCCGCCCCTCCCCTAGCTCTCTAACTGCCTCCGGCTCTACAACTTTCCAACACCTCTGCCTTTCTCCACATTTAGTCTTTTACACAGTCCTCATTTCCATTGTATTGCCACCGGTGACCATATCTTCGTGGATGCCAATAGTTCCCTCCCTAAATCTCTCCACCTCTACCTCTCCCTCAATTTAAGAACATAAGCCTCAGAAGCTGGACAACCTTGTGTTGTAGAGACCATGCAGACTTTTTGAAAGGAATGTGGTAACCAGGGGCAACCAGTTTGGCTTCATCCCTGAAGGTCAGCCTCTGGTCACCTTTCCTCATTTCTCCAGATGCAACTCAGTGTCAAATGATGTCTGACAACGTTGCTGGAAAACACCTTGGTACATTTTGCTGCATCAAAGGTACTATATAAATGCAAGTTGTTGCTGTTGCTGTTGAAAGTGATGTAAACTGCAGGAGAGATGGTCACAATGCATCAGTTGATGACTGTAGCATGACGGACACAGACAGTTCTGGCAGGAAGTGTTACTGAGACAGAAACCCTGATCACAGAGTGGAAATTCTCAGAACAAGGTTTTGACAGAGGACTTACAAGAAGATAAGAACCAAAGTAAAATTTATGTATTTGTCACAAGTAAGGCTGATACTAACACTGCAATGAAGTTACTGCAAAATTCCCCTCGTCGCCACACTCCAAGTCAATGCACTTAACCAGCACGTCTTTCAGAATGTGGGAAGAAACTGGAACACCACAGACACTGGGAGAACGTACATTCTCCCCACATTCAACCAAGTCAGGAATCGAACCTGGGTCTCTGGTGCTGCGAAGCAGCAATGCTAACCACTGTGCTACCATGCCACAGGAGCAGGAATAGGCCATCTGGCCCCTCAGCCATTCAATAAGATCATGGCTGATCTTTTCGTGGACTCAGCTCCACTTACCCGCTCGCTCACCATAACCCTTAATTCCTTTACTGTTCAAAAATCTATCTATCTTTGCTTTAAAAATCATTCAATGAGGTAGCCTCGACAGCTTCAGTAGCAGGGAGTTCTACAGATTCATGGGTGAAGAAGTTCCTTCCCAACTCAGTCCCAAATCTGCTTCCCCTTATTTTGAGGCCATGCCCCCTAGTTCTAGTTTCAAGTCTCCTCCTGATCAGGCACAAACTTCTCAACTCCAATGGGGTGTTTTACTTCTTGAGGCAAACACAAACCTCTACTCAAAAACAGCATTGTCTAAGGAGAGCGCATTCCATCGATGCCGGCAGCTGGAGACTCACTTCCGATCCGCTCCCTTCCTTCCTTTCTTGCACTGAGAGTTTTAAGTCTGGAACAATGTGCCTGTGACTCACTTCCTTCACTTCCTTGTCCCTCCTGAAACAATGCAGCAAATTTGCGCAGACTGTGCTGTTTTGTCTACTTCAAGCCTTGGAATATAATTTGTCCAACTTGGCCTCTTGAAGATTGAACTCGGTAGTAACTTTACAGCAGAACATCAGAGATACTGTAGCATTTCTCTACATCAAAATATAGAATTATACACCGCAGTATGAGGCTATTCGGAGAGGCAATGGCTTTGTGGTATTATCGCTAGATTATTAATCCAGAAACTCATCTAATGTTCTAGGGGCTGGGGTTCGAATCCTGCCACAGCAGATGGTGGAATTTGAATTCAATAAAAAATATCTGGGATTAAGAATCTACTGATGACCATGAAACCATTGTTGGAAAGAGCCATTTGGTTCACTAATGTCCTTTAGGGAAGGGAATCTGTGGTCCATATCTGGTCTGGCCTAAATGTGACTCCAGAGTCACAGCAGTGTGGTTGATTCTCAACTGCCCTTCAAGAGCAACTAAGGATGGGCAATAAGTGCTGGCCAGCCTGCGACACCCATGTCCCACAAATGAATAAAGAAATAAATCTACCTGTGCTGGCTCTTTGACAGGGCTACCTAATTAGTCCCACTTATCCTGCTCTTCTCCGAAAGCCTGGCAAACATCTTCATCAATTTTCATTTATGTAGCGCCTTTAATGTAATGAAGCTGTTCCACTGGGACATTATCAAAGACAGTGTGACACTGAGACACGAGGTTCGATTCTGACAGGCTGCCTAAAGCTTTTAAGAAGGAGAAGAGAGAGAGAGAGCTGGAGATGTTTAGGGGAGGAATTCCAGAGCTTGGGGCCTAGGCAGGCCAGTGGTGGGGTGGTTTAACAGCAGGGACACTGGAGAGGCAAGAATTGGGTGAGGCAGAGATCGGGGAGTGTTGTAAGGCGGGGGGAAGTTAAAGAGAGAGAGGGGATGGGATGAGGCGATGGAGAAATTTGGAAACAAGGATGAGAATTTTAAAATTGGCACATTTCCAGAAGAAAGCCGGTTTAAAGCATTGAGTACAGAGGGTGATGGGTGAATGGAACTGTTAAAGCCTGAATGTAGGAACTGGATAATACTGGCACACATGCAGGAAAGAGAAATAGAGACTCCAGCAGGCTTTTGAGATTACAAAAGGATTTGATCATGTAGAAACAGCATTTCTACTCTGAGGCGATGGCCTAGTTGTATAAACACTAGACTATTAATCCAGAAACTCAGCTAATGTTCTGGGGACCCAGGTTCGAATCCCGCCATGGCACATGGTGGAATTTGAATTCAATTAAAAATATTTGGAATTAAGAATCTACTGATGACCATGAAATCGTTGTCAATTGTCGGAAAATCCCATCTCGTTTATTAATGTCCTTTAGGGTGAGAAATCTGCCATCCTTACCCGGTCTGGCCTACGTGTGACTCCAGAGCCACAGCAATGTGGCTGACTCTCAACTTTCCTCTGAAGTGACCTAGCAAGACACTCAGTTCAAGGGCAACTAGGGATGGTCAACAAATGCTGGCCAGCCAGTGGCGTCCATGACCCACAAATGAATTTAAAAAATTGGCACACTTGCACTTGTCCTGGTGAGTGCAGAATAAAAAACTTCAGCAGCCTGGCTCTCTTCCCAGCAGCACTCATACTTCCACTTGTAAGGGCCTTAAGATCATCTTCCATTCCCTGCCTCAAGGTGGGCCCTTGGCAATCATTTGCCAAACCAAAACAGAGTGTTGGATTTTATTACAGTGGGTGATGTGAGGACGGAGGCCTCGTTTGGTGAGTGAGTCGAATCGGCTGCCGTCGGTGGTGGTCGAGGCAAACTCGGTGGGGTCTTTTAAAAGACTTCTGGATGAGTACATGGGATTAAATGGGATTGGGAGTTACAGATAGTTCTATGGGTTGGTAGGTATAGATGTGATCGGCGCAACTTGTGGGCTGAAGGGCCTGTTTGGAAATGGCAAATGGAATTTAATGTTGGCAAGTGTGAGGTGGTCCACTTTGGTAGGAAGAATGGTAGGAAGGACTATTACTTACGTGGAGAAAAACTGCAGCAGGCGACGGTGCAGAGGGACCTCGGGGTCCTTGTGCATGAGTCGCAAAAACCCAGCTTGCAGGTGCAGCAGGTGGTCAGGAAGGCGAATGGGATGCTGGCCTTCATAGCGAGGGGGATTGAATATAAAAGTAGGGAGGTCTTGCTGCAGCTGTATAGGGCACTGGTGAGGCCGCAGCTGGTGTACTGTGTGCAGTTTTGGGCGCCGCACCTGCGCAAGGATATTTTGGCCCTGGAGGGAATGCAGAGGAGGTTTACTAGGCTGATACCGGAGTTGAGGGGATTGAGCTATGAGGAGAGGCTGAATAAACTAGGCTTGTACTCGTTAGAGTTTAGAAGAATGAGGGGAGATCTCATTGAGACGTATAAGATGATGAATGGGATGGATAGGATAGAGGTGGAGAGACTCTTCCCGCTCAAAAAAGACAGTAGGACTAGGGGGCACAGCCTCAAGATAAAGGGGGGGCGGTTTAGAACGGAGTTGAGGAGGAACTTCTTCACTCAAAGGGTGGTGAATCTCTGGAATTCTCTGCCCGTTGAAGTGGTGGAGGCTGCCTCGCTAAATATTTTTAAGAAGCGGGTTGATGGGTTTTTGATAAGAGAGGGGATTAAGGGTTATGGGGAGAGGGCGGGAAAGTGGAACTGAGCCACAACAGATCAGCCATGATCTTATTGAATGGCGGGGCAGGCTCGAAGGGCTAGATGGCCTACTCCTGCTCCTATTTCTTATGTTCTTATGTTTGTGCTGTAGTGTTCTATGTTCTATGTATCTAACTCTGCCAGGGAGCAGACATTGAACGTGGCACTGTTAATTTGATCCACATAATTTGAGCATCTCCCCTGCCATGACACTGCCCCCACCCACCGCCCCCCCCCCCCCACCCCACCACCACCACCACAGTATAAGCCATTCATTCATAAATTTTATAAGGAACTCAGGAAGAAATTTACACCCAGGAGAATCACAAACACATCGGCGTGATCTTCTAATCCCAGCCATTGGTGGGATTTACTAGTCAAAGACATCTCTGCAGCCATTCTCATGAATCTGCTCTGCACTCTCCCCAATGCCTTCACATCCTTCCTAAAGCGTTGGTGCCCAGAACTGGACCCAATACTCCCGCTGAGGTCCAACTAATGACTTACACAAGTTCAATAAAATCCCCTTACTCTCATATACTCTCTGCCCCTATTCATAAAGCCCAGGATGATGGATACTTTATTAACTGCTCCCTTAACTTGTTATAGAGTCACAGGGCCATACAGAATGGAAACAGGCCCTTCAGCTCAACTGGTCCATGTCGGCCATCGTGCCCTCTCAGCTAGTCTCAATTAGCCCTCTAATCCTTTCCCATCCATGTCCTTATTCAAATGTTTTTTAAATGTTGTTATTGTACCAGCCTCACCCCCTTTCTCTGACGGTTCATTCCACACACGCACCACCCTCTGCGTGAAGATGTTGTCCCTCGGGTCCCTTTTTAAATCTTTCCACTCTCATCTTAAACCTAGTTTTCAATTCCCCAGATTTGGTTTATTCTCATTTGATTATTCAGTTTTATTTGTTACCATCAACACCACATAAAATGGCTGACCTAAAGGTCTAAGATTGCCAAATTACATGACCTTCTGCCTCTGACTGTCCTGCCCCCACATTGCTGCCATTGGCTGTCCATCCTACCCATAATCCACTGCCTTCACAGCCAATTGGAAATTGAGTAGCCTCTTTGTAAACTGATTGGTAGAATTTTAACTTTCCTGCCACCTTCAATGATGCATACTCATCGACATCCAGGTGCCTCTGCTCCTGTGCCCCCTTCCGAGCTGTACTCCAATTTTATTTTGACTCTCCATGTTCCTTCTGCAAAAATAAATCACTCCACGTTTCTCTGCATTGAACTTCAGTTGCCACCTGTCTGCCCATTCCACCAACGTCTCAATGTCGCCTCCAATGGGAGCGTCCTTGCAGTTCACAATGCTTCCAAGCTTTGTATTGTCCACAAACTTTGAAACCGTGTCCTGTTCACCAAGGTCTGGGTGATGAGTATAGTTATACACATTGGCAATGAATGGAGAGTGGCTTTCTCTGTTGGATGTGATTGGGGTGTTTGGGAAGGAGGGGAGTGGTGCCCTGGGGTAGAAGGAGGAATGGGGGAGCAAGCAGTGAGCAAAGGAGTTGGAGAAGTTTAATTTTACTTTTCACAATGCTGAATTAAGCTTTGCTTTTCCTGCTTTGATACTCTTCGTTCTGTAGCCTGTCCTTGACCTTGTTTTGGAGTCCCCACTGAGTTACACATTTGGTCATTAAGCTGTCAATAGAAGAAGTAATCTTTACACTGGGTGGCATGATGGTTAGCACTGCTGCCTCACAGCATCAGGGATCTTTTGATTTGATCTGATTTGATTTGATTTGATTTATTATTGTCATATGTATTAACGTACAATGAAAAGTATTGTTTTCTTGCCTGTTATACAGACAAAACATACCATTTATAGAGAAGGAAATGAGAGAGTGCAGAATGTAGTGTTATAGTCATAGCTAGGATGTAGAGAAAGATCAACTTAATGCAAGATAAGTCCATTCAAAAGTCTGACAGCAGCAGGGAAGAAGATGTTCCCAAGTCGGTTGGTACGTGATCTCAGACTTCTGCATCTTTTTCCTGACAGAAGAAGGTGGAAGAGAGAATGTCTGGGGTGCGTGGGGTCCTTGGTTATGCTGGCTACTTTGCCGAGGCAGCGGGAAGTGTAGACAGAGTCAATGGATGGGAGGCTGGTTTGTGTGATGGATTGGGCTACATTCACGACCTTTTGTAGTTCCTTGCATTCTTGGGCAGAGCAGGAGCCCATACCAAACTGTGATACAACCAGAAAGAATGTTTCCTATGTAGGATGTCGATAATCTGTAGAAATTTGTGAGAGTTGTAGCTGACATGGCAAATTTCTTTAGTCTTCTGAGAAAGTAGAGGTGTTGGTGAGCTTTCTTAACTATTGGGGGGGGGGGACGTTGGTGGTGGGCAGGACAGGTTGTTGATGACTTGGATACCTAAAAACTTCAAGCTCTCAACACTTTCTATTTCATCCCCATTGATGTAGACAGGGGCATGTTCTCCTTTACACTTCCTGAAGTCGATGACAATCTCCTTCGTTTTGTTGACATTGAGAGAGAGATTATTGTTGCTGCTCCAGTTCACCAGATTCCCTGTCTCATCCCTGTACTCTATCTCTGGGTTCGATTCCCGGTCTGGGTCACTGTCTGTGCAGAGTCTGCACATTCTCCCCGTGTCTGTGCGGGTTTCCTTTGGGTGCTCTGGTTTCCTCCCACTGTCCGAAAGATGTGCTGGTTAGACGCACTGGCCGTGCTAAATTCTCCCTCAGTGTACCCGAACAGGCGCCGGAGTGTGGCGACTAGGGGAGTTTCACAGTTACTTCATTGCAGTGTTAATGAAAGAATACTTGTGACACTAAGTTTAAACTTCTAAACTTCTCTAACTAGCGGTAGGCCGGCTAACCTTCTGCTAACATTGCACTTGGAAAATCTCTCAGTGAGTAACTCTCAGACTAGCATTAACCCAGGTAATCCAATTACTAAAACACACAGTAACAAATCGAAATATTATACTGGCTAATCCTCTTACTAACACTAACCATTCACTAATATTACACTGAGTAACTGTCTTAGTGTTTTCCCTGAACCCTGTTTCCTATTTAAACTGTAAAGGAACTGAGGCAAGGCATTATTCCCTCTGTCCAGATTACAATCACGTCCACAGGATATCCCTGGGAAAACAAATCTTGAGTGCTGGGGACAGGAAACAGGGAATGCTGCAGGAATCCAGGCAGGATATTGTAGTACACCTTTCACAGTGCTGCCCTCTGCCTGCCACCACTCTATATAACTGCTTTGCTGAATAACTGGACCAGTCTGGGACTGCGATGATTTACATCACAGAGTGATTTTGTACCACATGAGTGAATGAGAAGTGGTTTAGTTTGATAGAACGTGGCACAGGGGTTAGCACAGGACAGACCAGCTTCTTCCCTGCTGCTGTCAGACTTTTGAATGGACCTACCTCGCATTAAGTTGATCTTTCTCTACACCCCAGCTATGACTGTAACACCGCATTCTGCACCCTCTCCTTTCCTTCTCTGTGAACGATATGCTTTGTCTGCGTCACGCTCAAGAAACAATACTTTTCACTATATGTTAATACATGTGACAATAATAAATCAAATCAAATCTAATCATGTCACAGTGCGAGGGACCTGGGTTCGATTCCCGGCTCGGGTCACTGTCTGTGTGGAGTTTGCACGTTCTCCCCATGTCTGCGTGGGTTTCCTCCGGGTGCTCCGGTTTCCTCCCACATTCTGAAAGACATGCTGGTTAGGTGCATTGACCCGGACAGACACCAGACTGTGGCGACTAGGGAATTTCACATTAACTTCACTGCAGTGTTAATGTCAGCCTTACTTGTGACGAATAAATAAATTCAGTTTCATTTCCACACCCATCGCTATCCAGCCACATCTGTGGGAAGATGCAGTGTTTGCAGTTGTAACATGAAACCAGTGTCAAACTCAGCAATTTTGACCACCTCATTTCCAACACTCTCCCGATGTTTACAAGAAGAATGCTCACTGAGATAAGGACACTGAGGGCAGCTGGTGACCATGACACCCATAACCGAGTGAGTCAGCACCTTCATATGAACATACAAATTAGCAGCAGGCCACTCGGCCCTTTGAGTCTGTCCTGTCATTCATTAAGGTCACGGCTGTAGCCTCTCGCACACCCCTGATGTCTCTTCACCCCCCGGTTCACCAAGACTCTATCCAGCTCTGCTTTGAAAACGTTCAAAGATTCTGTTCCCACTGCCTTTTGAGGAAGAGAATTCCAAAGACTCACAACCCTCAAAGAGAAACAATCCCTTCTCATCTGTCTTAAATGAGCGACTCCCTCATCTTTAAACAGTGACCCCTAGTTCTAGATTCTCCCACAAGGGGCAACATCCTCCCTTCATCCACCCCTCAGGATCTTACAGGTTTCAATCAAGTCGCCTCTTACTCTTCTAGCGGATAAAAGCCTAGCCTCTCCGACCTCTCCTCATTGGACAACCCACCCATTCCTGGTATTAGTTCAGTAAACCTTCTTCGAATCGCTCCCAATGCATTTACATCCTGCCTTAAATATGGAGACCAACACTACACCACACTCCAGGTGAGGTCTCGCCAGTGTCCTGTAAACAGAAACAAAGCCTCCCTTGGCTTATTTTAATTTCTTGTCAATAAATGATAACATTTTATTAGTTTTCTGAATTACTTGGAGTACCTGAACGCTAACTTTTTGTGATCCGTGCACTAGGACACCCAGATCCCTCTGCAGCTCAGAGCTCTATAATTTCCCACCATTTAGATAAGATGTTTTTTGTTTCTTTTTCCTGTTAAGGTGGATAATATCGCACTTCCCCACATTATACTCCATCTGCCAGGCCTTTGCCCACTCACTCGTTTCACCTATCCATGTCATCTTGTAGACTCCTTATGTCCCCTTCTACATCTGTCCTTCATTACAACAGTGACTGCCCTCCCAAAAGCTCTTTCATTGGCTGTAAAGTTCTCTGGTGTAGCTGACAAGTCTAACGCAAAATGGCCAAGGATACGACAGTGACCTGATGGGAAATGTGGCTGACTCCAGGCTGGGAGTGTGGACGGTTCTGTTTAATTGCGGCAAATGTCATTGTTTTTACGATGGATGATAAAGTCGTTCCGACCGATCAAATGGACAGGAGGCAGATACAAATAGAGACAAAAGACGGCTTCTGAGGTCACTGAGGTCACCGCCCTAAGGTGAGTCTGGAATAAGCAACTGAATGATGTACCGATGGTCGGTGTATACATGCAGAAATACACGTGTGCCAGCTAGTCTCTAAAGAATAAAGACTGAAGTTTTGAGGAACAGAATCAGAGAACAACATAAGAACATAAGAAATAGGAGCAGGAGTAGGCCATCTAGCCCTTCGATGGCCTACTCCTGCTCCTATTTCTTATGTTCTTATGTTGTTCTCTGATTCTGTTCCTCAAAACTTCAATCTTTATTCTTTAGAGACTGGCTGGCACACGTGTATTTCTGCATGTATACACCGACCATCGGTACATCATTCAGTTGCTTATTCCAGACTCACCTTAGGGCGGTGACCTCAGTGACCTCAGAGCAGCAGAAGAAGAAAGGAACCTTAAGCTTTATCTTTGATGAGGTTTGAACACCGCCCCCCACAGCTGGAGTGGATTGAGACACTCCTACAGGGCCGTCAGGTAAGTATAAGTTGTTAAAATCTATGTCTGTACACTTATTATAGTAGATTTTGAGGGGAAGAGGAGCATTTAATTGTGATACTGTGTAAGAGAGTCAGATTGTAGCAATCATAAGAATTTTCATTTTTTTCACATTTTCCAAATAAAGGTGTGTTTTTTTAAAGTTTATTTATTAGTGTCCCGAGTAGGCTTACATTAACAGTGCAGTGAAGTTACTGTGAAAATCCCTTCGTCGCCACACTCCGGTGCCTGTTTGGGTTCACTGAGGGAGAATTTAGCACGGCCAATGCACCCTAACCAGCACGTCGTTCCGACTGTGAGAGGAAGCTTGGTCACACGGAGGAAACCCATGCAGACACGGGGAGAACGTGCAGACTCCACACAGACAGTGACCCAAGCCGGGAATCGTACGCGGGTCTCTGGCACTGTGAGGCAGCAGTGCTAATCACTGTGCCACTGTGCTGCTCCAATTTGATTTAAAAAAACGTTTATAACTTTTAATTTGGAGCGTGGTTCTTGGTTAACATTGGGATGCCCTGGGCCCAGGAGAAATGCTTGATAAGTACTAAACTTTTCTCCCTGTCCTGGTTTCCTGGATCTGCATCCTGTGAACTGAGAAGGGAGAGATGTCCCTCTGGTGGTGGCATTGTACCTATTACAGTTGGAGATTCATTCGAAAGGAGCGATAGGAACAGACTAACCACCCCCTGCAGCACGGTGGCACAGTGGTTAGCACTGCTGCCTCACAGTGCCAGGGACCCGGGTTCGATTTTTGCCCTTGGGTCACTGTCTGTGTGGAGTTAGTATGTTCTCCCCATGTCTGCGTGGGTTTCCTCCAGGTGCTCCGGGTCCCCTCACACTCCAAAGATGTGTGGGTTAGGTGGATTAGACATACTTAATTACCCCTTAGTGTCAGGGAATTAGAAGGGTAAATGTGTGGGTTATGGGAATGGGGCTTGGGTGGGATTGTTGTCAGTGCAGGCACGATGGGCCAAATGGCCTCCTTCTACACTGTAGCATTCTATGCCCACACTGGTGGCCATGGCAGTCCCACCCTTGTACTTCCCATTCAGTGGTCAAAAGCACCTCCAACCCCATTCCTCCCTGAATTGGGTGGTCAGTCCATTTAATATCAGGTTCCTGTATAACACTGACTGCCAGATAAAGGGGATCATGTATGGTGCCTTCCCTGCCCCGTACTCACTCATACTGTTACTGTTTGTTTCTCTAGCTGTAGATTCCTCCTGGTGTGGTGGGGGGGGAGGGTGTTGGGACCTGCGGCATTGCACCTCCAAACTCCAACAATTCCCCCACCCCAATCTCAAACCTGCCCTGCCCAGCACCTCCCTGCCACACCTGCCAGCCTCCCAGGCCCCCTGACATTCCTACATTCTAAAAGAGGGACGTACTGCCGAAACTTTTCTTCCTGCTTCAGGACAAATACAAGAATGTCAAATTTCAAACACTCACAACAATTTCTACTGCAGAGACTGGTTAGCAAATTGACTCTGATTGGCCAAGGTGTTTCCTCTGCAAAAACAATGGAGAACTATAGGCTCCCTAAGCTCCCAGTTAATTAAATAAAAGGTTTGAACATGCTTGTTTTGTCTGCAGAGATCTCATCCCTGTGCAGGAAACGTAAATGTATCATGTTACAGAAACAGCTGATGGTCTGAAATTGGTTGTTAATGGCACAGTGGCACAATGGTTAGCGCTGCTGCCTCACATCAGCCAGGGACTCGGATTTGATTCCCGGCTCCGGTCACTGTCTGTGCGGAGTTTCCACTTTCTCACCATGTCTGCATGGGTTTCCTCCGGGTGCTCCGGTTTCCTGCCATAAGAACATAAGAACATAAGAAATAGGAGCAGGAGTAGGCCATCTAGCCCTTCGAGCCTGCCCCGCCATTCAATAAGATCATGGCTGATCTGTTGTGGCTCAGTTCCACTTTCCCGCCCTCTCCCCATAACCCTTAATCCCCTCTCTTATCAAGAACCCATCAACCCGCTTCTTAAAAATATTCAGCGAGGCAGCCTCCACCACTTCAACGGGCAGAGAATTCCAGAGATTCACCACCCTTTGAGTGAAGAAGTTCCTCCTCAACTCCGTTCTAAACCGCCTCCCCTTTATCTTGAGGCTGTGCCCCCTAGTCCTACTGTCTTTTTTGAGCGGGAAGAGTCTCTCCACCTCTATCCTATCCATCCCATTCATCATCTTATACGTCTCAATGAGATCTCCCCTCATTCTTCTAAACTCTAACGAGTACAAGCCTAGTTTATTCAGCCTCTCCTCATAGCTCAACCCCTCAACTCCGGTATCAGCCTAGTAAACCTCCTCTGCACTCCCTCCAGGGCCAAAATATCCTTGCGCAGGTGCGGCGCCCAAAACTGCACACAGTACTCCAGCTGCGGCCTCACCAATGCCCTATACAGCTGCAGCAAGACCTCCCTACTTTTATATTCAATCCCCCTCGCGATGAAGGCCAGCATCCCATTCGCCTTCCTGACCACCTGCTGCACCTGCAAGCTGGGTTTTTGCGACTCATGCACAAGGACCCCGAGGTCCCTCTGCACCGTCGCCTGCTGCAGTTTTTCGCCACGTAAGTAATAGTCCTTCCTACCATTCTTCCTACCAAAGTGGACCACCTCACACTTGCCAACATTAAATTCCATTTGCCATTTCCTGGCCCATTCGCCCAGCCTATCTAGATCCTTCTGCAGACTCTCCACACCCTCCGCACAATTTGCCTTTCCCCCAATCTTGGTGTCATCAGCAAATTTCGACACCCTGCACTCGGTTCCCTCCTCCAGATCATCTATATAAATGGTAAATAGCTGAGGCCCCAGCACCGACCCCTGGGGCACCCCACTAGTCACCAACCGCCAATCCGAATAGCACCCATTGACCCCCACTCTCTGCCTCCTATTTGACAACCAATCCTCTATCCACGCTAACACCCTACCCCCAACTCCATGTCCCCTGACCTTCTGCAATAACCTCTTGTGAGGTACCTTGTCAAACGCCTTCTGAAAATCCAGAAAGACCACATCCACCGGCTCTCCTCTATCCACTGCCCTAGACACATCCTCATAGAACTCCAGTAAATTTGTCAGACACGACTTCCCTTTAATGAAACCGTGTTGCGTCCGCCCTATCAAGCAATTCCCTTCAAGATGCCTCGCAATTTCCTCCTTAATGACGGATTCTAACATTTTACCTACCACAGACGTTAAACTAACCGGCCTATAATTCCCTGCCTTTTGCCTGGCACCCTTCTTAAACAACGGCGTAACATTAGCCGTTTTCCAATCTTCCGGCACTTCCCCGGAATCCAGCGACGTCTGGAAAATAACCACCAAGGCATCCACTATCACCTCCGCCATTTCTTTCAGAACCCTCGGATGCATTCCATCCGGTCCTGGGGACTTGTCCACAATCAGCCCCTCCAGTCTGTCGAGCACCACCTCTCTAGTAACAGTAATGTCATTAAGACCCTCCAGTCCTACCACCTTTCCATCGCTAACACCCGGCAAATTATTCACGTCCTCCTCCGTGAAGACAGAAACAAAAAAGTTATTCAAGACCTTAGCCATATCCCCATCCCCTACCACTAGCTCCCCTTTCTCATCCTCTAAAGGACCAACGTTCACCCTAGCCAGCCTCTTCCTTTTTATATATTTATAAAAACTCTTGCTATCCTTTTTTATATTAAGTGCTAGCCCAGCTTCATAGCTTCTTCTACCCTCCTTTATCAACTTCTTTGTCAATCTTTGTTGACATTTAAACCTTTCCCAATCCTCTTCTCGCCCACTGCTCTTAGCTACTCTAAATTCCTCCGCTTTTAATTTAACACTTTCCTTCACCCCCTTCGTTATCCACGGCTTATTACCTCTCTTCCTACTGTCCTTTTTAACCATCGGAATAAATTTCTGCTGAGCACCAAGAAAGATCTCCTTAAAGATCCTCCACTGCTCCTCAGCAGACCTACCTTCCAACGCACTCCCCCAGTCCACATTTGCCAATTCTTCTCTCATCCTACCGTACTCCCCTCTATTCAAACAAAGGACGCGTGTCCGGGAACCCACTTTCTCCTCTTCCATCTGCACCAGAAACTCCACCATACAATGATCACTCTCTCCAAGAGGATCCTTCACCGCAAGGTCCCTAATTCTACCCGCCTCATTACATAGCACCAGATCCAAGATAGCTCGCTCCCTCGTCGGCTCCAACACACACTGTTCAAGGAAATTATCCCGGCAGCATTCCAAGAACTCCTCCTCGAGCCCACCTCGTCCAACATGGGTCGACCAATCAATATGCAGATTGAAATCTCCCATAACTACTGCCGTCCCATTCCTGCACACCACACTTATTTGCGTGTTAACAGCCCGCCCCACCTCCAGATCATTATTCGGGGGCCTATAGACGACACCCACCAGCGTCTTCCTCCCTTTGCTGTTCCTAATCTCCACCCACAATGATTCCATGTTCTGCTCTTTGGCTCCGATATCATCCCTTGCTACCACCTTGATACTATCCTTAATCAGCAGAGCTACGCCACCCCCTCTTTCCTCCTGCCTATCCTTCCTAAACACTTGATAGCCCTGTACATTCATCTCCCAGTCCCTGTCACCTTGCAGCCATGTCTCTGTAATGGCCACCAGATCGTATCCATTTGTGTCGATCTGCGCCACCAGCTCATCCACTTTATTCCGAATGCTTCATGCATTCAGATAAAGCGCTTTCATCCCAGCCTTCACCTGGACCCTATTTGCCGTAACGCCACCAATTGGGACATCCTTGGCCTCTTCCCTTACCTGTACCCTATCCTTAACTTTAGACCTCGTAGCGTCACCTACCCTCGCACCCTCCCCCCCCCTAATTAGTTTAAAGCCCTGTCTACAGTCCTCTTTACTCGATTCGCCAACACTCTGGTCCCAGCATGATTCAGACCAACCCCATCCCGCCCGAACAAGTCCCACCTACCCCAATACTGGTGCCAATGCCCCATAAATTCGAACCCATTCCTCCCACACCAATCCCTAGCATACTCCGAAGATGTGGGGGTTAGGTAGATTGGCCATGCGAAATTACCCCTTACTGTTCTATTTGATTTGATTTATTGTCACATGTATTAACATATAACGAAGAGCATTGCTTCTTGCGCATTCTGAAGATAAAGCATGCTGTTCATCGAGAAGGAAACGAGACAGTGCAGAATGTAGTGTTACAGTCATAGCTAGGGTGTGGAGAAAGGTCAACTTAATGCAAGGTAGGTCCATTCAAAAGTCTGACAGCAGCAGGGAAGAAGCTGTTCTTGAGTCGGTTGATACATAACCTTAGGCTTTTGTATCATTTTCCCGATGAAAGAGGGTGGAAGAGAGAATGTCCACGTTGTTTGGGGTCCTTGATTATGCTGGCTGCTTTTCTGAGGCAGTGGGAAGTGTGGACAGAGACAATGGATGGGAGACTGGGAGTTTGAGCAATGGATTGGGCTACAGTCACGACCTTTTGTAGTTCCTTGTGGTCTTGGGCAGAGCAGGAGTCCATACCAAGCTGTGATACAACCAGAAAGAATGCTTTCTATGGTGCATCTGTAATGTTGGTGAGAGTCGTGGCTGACGTGCCAAATTTCCTTAGCTTTCTGAGAAAGTAAAGGCGTTGGTGGGGCTTTCTTAACTATAGTGTTGGAATGGGGGGACCACGACAGGCTGTTGGTGACCTGGACACCTAAAAACTGTGTGGAACTTGGCTATCAGTCTCTGCTCAGCATTCTCCAAGATGGCCTTCACGACACACGACAGCACAGAGTTGCTGAGCAGAGACTGATAGCCAAGTTCCGCACACATGAGGACGGCCAGGATCTTGGGCTCACATACACTCTCTATAACCCCCACGACTTGCCTGGGCTTGCGAAACCTCACTAACTGTCCTGTCTGGAGACAATACACATGTCTTTAACCTGTGCTTAACCCTCTCTCCACTCACATTGTCTGTACCTTTGAGACTTAATTACCTGTAAAGACTCGCATCCGAACCATTATTTTGTAAATTGACTTTGTGTCTTTATATTCTGCTGTGAACAGAACTCCCACTAACCTGATGAAGGGGCATCGCTCCGAAAGCTAGTGGCTTGTGCTACCAAATAAACCGGTTGGGCTTTAACCTGGTGTTGTGAGACTTCTTACATTAAATGCTGGCCAGACAGCGACGCCCATGTCCCACAAAATGGATAAAACGAGAATCTTCCATTTTTGGGGAAGTACAGAGGAGGGTGGCTAAGGTGGAGTTTTTCCCATTGGGCAGAATATTGGGATCCTGTGCCAGATTCTGCACTTGGAACCTCAGTAATTATACACGGGCGAGTTCCACTCCATATCCCCCGATGGGGCCAACAGCTAACTCCTCCATTTGCCCTCAGCTGGTGGGTTCAAAGACCCTGGCACCGTATTTAAATAATGGCCCAGCACCATTGTATCATTCAAAGAATTAGGTTGTGTCACGCTTAGGTATTTTAATTGCTAAAAGTTATGCTAATTCTTTTTGTTATATTCTTACCATGTTCTTAAATAAAGTTTGTTTCGTAAAAGGTTCCTAGTGGGTCACTGGAATCGTACCTGGAGTGAAACACCTTATGCTCACCCTCATGTCAAAATCAAACTGAGGGTTCAGGCTAAATTCATAAAACACCTTGGAGTTCCTGGTCTGGCTCTTAACACAGCACTGCACTGGCCAAACATGGTATCGCAGTCTGCCTGGAACGAAGTCCCGGGATCTTAGGGACGGTACATCCCAGGGATTCCAGGACAGGAGTGTGGGGGGCACTCAGGGATTGGGAAGGTGGGCACTGAGGGATTGGGAAGGGAGGTGATCATGGCTTTGGGGGTAGACTGAGGGGGAGGAAGTACCCAACTCTGAAAGGGTCTTCAAATTAAAGTGACGTCCCCACCCTTCCTGCCCGAGATGCAGAAATGTATTTTTCCCTGTTTCCCACCTGTTCCCACCAGCCTGAATATTGAGTCAGAGGGGCCCTTAAGTGGATGTTATGTTGTATGCAGGTCTGGAGAGATTTTCTTCTGAGCAGTGGTTGAGTAGGTTGGGCCTCTACTCATTGGAATCGAATGCAACCTTATTGAGACGTACAGGACTCTCAGGGGGCTGGCGTCGGAGATGCTGAGAGGTAGTTTCCTCTTGTGGGAGAGTCTAGGACCAGAGGGCATCACCTCAGAGTAAGGGGACACCTGTTTAAAACAGAGGGGAGTGACTCTGTGGAATTCTTTACTGCAGAGGGCGATGGAGGCTGGGTTGTTAAGCATGTTCAAGGCTGAGAGAGACTGGTCGTAAGGGAATCGAGGGTTATGGGGATGAGGCAGGAAAGCGGAGTTGAGGATGATCGGATCAGATCAGTCCCGGTCTCACAGAATGGTGGAGCAGATTCCATGGGCCGAGTGGCCTATTTCTGCTCCGATGTCTTTATGATCTGAGGGTCTTGATGGGGGAAGAGTACCGGACACCCAGCCAACATGGTATCGGTTTCAGTGTGAATTTGCACTGGGGCTACACCGAGGTGTAGTGTTTGAATCAGGAGGGTTACAAGGTGTTGATGTCACTCCCAGGGGCATGGGTGGTCTAGCACTGTGAAAAAAATCACATTTTTTTTGAACACCTTTCCATGGGGCTGTGAATGTCATTGCCAGATTGGTCAGATGGAAGCATTCTGGATTGGATCTTTACAATCCTTATTCCCAGGTTCAGCTTCCGCACATTCAGAGTGTCCCCTTTCAAGATGAACATCCGTGTGATGTTACCTTCATTGCCCGGAAACCCGTGTATTGTCATGGAGATGTGTGTCATTCTTTATTAAGAGTGTGTGATTGACCATAAGACCATAAGACATAGGAGCAGAATTTGGCCACTCGGCCCATCGAGTCTGCTCTGCCATTCAATCATGGCTGATATTTTTCTCATCCCCATTCTCCTGCCTTTTCCCCATAACCCCTGATCCCCTTATTAATCAAGAACCTATCCATCTCTGTCTTAAAGACACTCAATGACCCGGCCTCCACAGCCTTCTGTGGCAAAGAGTTCCACAGATTCACCACTCTCTGGCTGAAGAAATTAATTGGTGAGGCCTCAATCATTAGTCCTCAAGGGATAGCAAGGCTTATCAGCAATGTGACTCTCTGTGTATCTGGGTCCTCAAACTGACATGTGATCCCAAACCAAGACATGTAGTTCAGGATGAGAGCCCTACATGTCCTTCACAGCAGTGTTTGCATCCTTATATGAAGCATCTAGCCTCGACTCTCATCACTGTATTTTCTTGCTGGACTTTAAGTTGACAGAATGAGCAGGACGGTGATGACCAGAGCTAAGACCTGACAGGAGTGAGTCATGCGCTCTTAAAGCCGGAATGTGAATGCTGGATCCGTCCTCTCGTGGACTCGTCTCTCAGGAATCAGGAAACAGCTGGAGGAGGTGATTGGAATTCTCATTTACGGGATGTGGGTGTCGCTGGCAGGCCAGTATTTATTGTCCATCCCTAGTTGCCCTTGAGAAGGTGGTGGTGAGCTGCCTTCTTGAATCGCTGCAAGTCCCTGAGGTGTAGATACACCCGCAGTGCTAATAGGGAGAGAGTTTCAGGGTTTTGACCCAGTGACAGCGAGGGAATGGTGATATATTTCCCAGGCAGGATGGCGAGTGGCATGGAGGGGAAGCTCCAGTTGGTGGTGTTCCCAGGTATCTGCTGCCCTTTTAGGTGGCAGGAGTTGTTGGTTTGCAAGTTGTTCCCTAAGGAGCCTTGGGGAGTTGGTGATTAGTTTTTCTGATGCCAATTGAAGAATGAATAATGGCCAAGATACTTGGGGCAAACCTCCTGCCCATCCTTCAAAGAGTGTCATGGGATCATTCGACCTCTACAAGTCTTTCCAAGGTCACAGGTTCAAGTCCAGAGCACAAAGCCCAGGCTGACAGACCCGGTGCTGTACTGAGCGAGTGCTGTACACACTGTTGATGGTTCTGTCTTTTGAATGAGAAGTCAAACTGTGGCCTCAGCCTCGCTCTCCGGTGGATGTGATAAATCCCAACGCAATACTTTGAAGAAAAGTAAGGGAAATCCCTGCGCCCCCCCCCCCCCCCCCCCCCCACCTCCCCCCACTTCCTGCCAGTGTCCAGGTCAATATTGACCCTTCAACCAAGGTCAATAAGATGTGTGGGCCAATCACATCCAGAGATGCGTGGGCAGAGTGGATTGGCCATTGCTAAATTATAGCTTCGTGTTAGGGGATTAGTGAGATAAATATGTGGGGGGTTATGGGGATAGGGTCTGGGTGGGGTTGTTGTCAGTACAGGCTCGAGGGGCTGAATGGCCTCCTATATTGAAGGGATTCCATGAAATGCAGACGATCTGGCCATTATCGCATCACTGTTTGTGGGAGCTTGCTGTGCGCAAATATGGCGGCGGTGTTTCCTGCCCTCCAACAATGCCTGCACTTCAGGAATGAGTCCATTGGCTGCAGAGCGCTCTGAGGTCAGGATAGGTGCGAGAGAAATGCTGAAACTGGAGTGCACTTGAGCTTTGGCAAAGGGTCATCTGGACTCAAAACGTCAGCTCTTTCCTCCCCTTACAGGCGCTGCCCGACCTGCCGAGGTTTTCCAGCGTTTTCTCTTTGGGTTTCCGAATCCGGAGTGTGTTTGGTTTTCCAAAAGCAGGAGGCTGGGATGATGAGGCCTGAAGCACCAGCAGAGGGCAGTACTCCCCCACCTTACCACCCGGCTGCCCTGAAGCCCCCCCCCCCCCCCCCCCCCAGCACCCCCCCCCTCGCGAATGAAGCCGTGGGTTTTGCAAACGATCGCCAAAATTCCATCACTACCGGCGAGACCTACAACTCTGTCACGCTGCCGCCATCCATCACTTAAGAGAAAATATCTTAAAAAATCATTTGTTAGATTTCCGTCCAGCGCTTTGACCACAATTCAGTGTCCCACCTCCAAATAATAAACCCCCAACGCATTAAATCTCAATTCACAGCCTGTCAGCTGGATTTGCCAATAACCATTTATTTTAGTGGTGTTGTTTTCTCGGGGTGGGGAGGGGGGAGGTTGTAGAGACATTTTTTTATCCACCTGCTCTCCTGTGGCTCAGACAGACGAGTTCGGAGAAATTGTAATCTGTCGCTGGGATTTAAGCTAATGTTTTTTAATGTGACAGGACAGATTGTTGTGTATGGATCTGTCTATCACTGCCTCTGCTTCACAAGAGAGAGAGAGACACAGAGAGAGAGAGAGAGAGAGGACAGGGTTTGATTTCAGCCTGGCATTTTAATTGAAGGAAAGACAGACGCAAGAGTCCGGTTTCCCCCCCACCCTACAAAGGTGGGGTGGGTTAGGTGGATTCTTCCTGTTTTACCCCAGTCCAACGCCGGCACCTCCGCATCATTAGACGGACTGGCCCTACTAATGGGGGATTAGCAGGGTAAACATGTGGGCTGACGGCAATAGGGCCTGGGTGGGATTGTGGTCGGCGCAGACTCGATGGCCTGAATGGCCTCCCCCTGCACTGTAGGAATCCTGTGATTCTGTGACTCCGATCAAAGCGGATGTATCCGGGAAGGAGGCCAGTTGGCCCTCAGTCTCTGTGCCAGTCATTTCAGAGAGATGAGGAGGAATTTCTCCAGCCAGAGGGTGGTGAATCTGTGGGACTCTTTGCCGCAGAAGGCTGTGGAGGCCGGATCATTGAGCATCTTTAAGACAGAGATAGATAGGTTCCTGATTAATAAGAGGATCAGGGATTATAGGGAAAAGGCAGAGAACGGGGATGAGAAAAATATCAGCCATGATTGAATGACGGAGCAAACTCGATGGGCCGAATGGCCTAATTCTGCTCCTATATCTTATGGTCTTATGGTTGTATAGGTATCCAATTAATCGAACTCTCCCGCTCTTTCCCAATAGCCCTGAAAAATGTTTTCCTTGAAATATTTATCCAATTCCTCTTTTTGAAAGTTCCTGATGAATCTGCTACCCCTCGCTGTGCAAAATAATTTCTCCTTGTCTCACTTCAGAATCATAGAATCCCCACAATGCAGAAGGAAACGATAGTGACTTCTAAGGGGTGTCTTGGAAGAATTTCTTCAGAGAGTGGGGAATCCGTGAAGCTCTTTGCAGCAGAAGGCTGTGGAGGCCGGGTAACTGAGTGTCTTTAAGACAGAGATAGATAGGTTCTTGATTAATAAGGGGATCAGGGGTGATGGGGAAAAGGCAGGAGAATGGGGATGAGAAAAATATCAGCCATGATTGAATGACGGAGCAAACTCGATGGGCCGAGTGGCCTAATTCTGCTCCTATATCGTATGGTCTCATGGTTTTATTGTTTGTGGGATCTTGCTGTGCACAAGATGGCTGTCATGTTTACTACATTACAACAGTGGCAACTTTCCAAAAGGGACGCCATTGCCTGTGAAGCACTGGGAGGCAGCCAATGACCGTAAAAAGTGCGATATAAGTGTAAATCTTTCTTTTTGGGAGTGGTGAGGGAGGCAGGAAGAAGTGGTTCCAGTCTGGTCCGCAGTGTCCTGCGGTTTGAATGGGCCCTTCTGAGGGTTCGGAGCAGAGGGGGGACTGCTGGTTGCAATCTGTTCAAGATGTGGACAGCCGGCTGGGGTAGGACTAGGGTCAGAGATGCTTGTTGGACAAAATTAGAACCCAGCGCATGTTGATGTGAAGCCAACTGGCCAGGTTCCTTGCTGAGATGGAGAGAACAACGGGATCCTAATTAGGCAGTAATGTGCTTTGAAAATCCATATTCCCAGGCACAGTGGGCAGAATATGATACCCTCAGCCTGTAACACTACCCAGACATTAACAATACTTTGGGCAGTATCTCATGTGGAAACATAAGAAAGACAATGAGAAGTAGAGAGTTCCTAGCCCCTGGATATCCCATTTACACATCTCCGCTAATGCAGCAGCTTCTGCTTAATTGATTAACTTGTGTTCCTGTCATTTGTCTCTGGCAATACAAGGAACTCTCGCTGCGCTCATGAATATCTGGTTGCACCTAAGCCAGGAATGGAGGCTGTACAAGGGAGTACGATCGTGCAACTTGGCCTGCGTTCCTGGACATACCTGTCTCATCTTGGCCCACAACGTGGGACATTAATCAAGGACCCCACGCACCCCGGACATTCTCCCTTCCACCTTCTTCCGTCGGGAAAAGGGTATAAAAGTCTGTCACGTACCAACTGACTCAAGAACAGCTTCTTCCCTGCTGCTGTCAGACTTGTGAATGGACCTACCTTGCATTTCTCTACACCCTCGCTATGACTGTAACACTATGTTTTGCACTCTCTCCGCTATGTATTCTATGAACGGTATGTTTTGTCTGCACAGCATGCAAAAAAAAATACTTTTCAATGTATACTAGTGTATACCAATAGATGTGACAATAACAAATCAAATACAATCATTTTTTGTTGGGCAAAGGCTTCATGTTCATTCTCAGGATGTGGGAGTCACTAGATAGGCAGGCGTTTTATTGAGTAGATAGTGGCGAGGTGCCTTCCTGTACCACTGCAGTCCATGTAGTGTAGGTGCACCCACAGTGCTGTTAGGGAAGGAATGCCAAGATTTTAGTTGAGAAAGGTTACGCATTCTCCCTGTGTCAGTGGTTCAAGAAGGCAGCTCACCTTCTCAAGGACAATTAGGGATGGACAATAAATGCTGGCCTAGCCAGTGATGCTCACGTCTTCTGAAAGAATGAAAGAAATAAAAACATGTGAGGAAGTTGCCACTGCCATTCCAGCCCAGCACCCTCACTTCACCTCACTGACAGTTGGGTACCAAGCCATTAAGGGATAATTTTCAATCAGTAGGACTAGGGGGCACAGCCTCAAGATAAAGGGGGGGCGGTTCAGAACGGAGTTGAGGAGGAACTTCTTCACTCAAAGGGTGGTGAATCTCTGGAATTCTCTGCCCGTTGAAGTGGTGGAGGCTGCCTCGCTAAATATTTTTAAGAAGCGGGTTGATGGGTTTTTGATAAGAGAGGGGATTAAGGGTTATGGGGAGAGGGCGGGAAAGTGGAACTGAGCCACGACAGATCAGCCATGATCTTATTGAATGGCGGGGCAGGCTCGAAGGGCTAGATGGCCTACTCCTGCTCCTATTTCTTATGTTCTTATGTTCTTATGTTCTGTCCTCTCCCATCTGTCCCTGTGTTAGCTGGTGAAGGTTCTGGCAGGGTCAGACTTGGTGACTCAGGCTGGGTTACGTGAGCTGAATGGATGGTCACTGTCTCCCCAGACACTTGCTTTATGGTGAGCTTGCTATTTGTATGAGGCCAACACATTGTGTCGACGATTCACCCACATAATGCAGGGTGAGAACTTAAATCTTATCCGCTTTTATTACCTGCTAGCAAGAACAGACACAGTGAATTTCACCGCGGTGTTCTCCCAATTCATGCAGATGCTGAGCAGTTACAGTTAATTTCAGCAAATGAGAAACAAGCAGCTTTCTAATCCTTCATTTGCTTACATGATCCACCAATCATAGCATAGCGTTTTGCTCTTTCCTATCAAATAGAAAACTGTCTCCTTCATTAGAGTAATATGTCAACACATTTTTTTTTAGTGTTTGTCATGGTAACTTGACTTTGTTTTACCCTGTGGCCGAGGCCTGGAATGCAGTGTTTATGAAACTGATGCAAGGTTAGATTAGTTTCTTATCCTGAGTACTCAAGCGTTGGCCTCATTGAAGACCTTGTTTGCTAATAAGCATTTTCCATTACTTGACGGAGTTGTCTGTCATGACTTAATTTTCCCAATTGTTGCAAGTTCATTTTTCGCACCAACATCTGTAGTTTTTAGCCACTTTTAACTATAGTTTCACAAGTTCCAGCAACCCCACGGTGTTTTATTTGAAGTGAGCATCTTTAATCTTGCAGAACAAAGATAATTAAATATTTGGCCATTGCTGGAATTACAATTTAATTTCCACAAACGCCCATGTCTGCGATACAAGGACACCTGTGAGCGAGTCTTCAGGATGACCAGAATCAGAGTCAATGTTAGTCCCTGTTTCTGACCGAGTTAAAAGTCTGACAACACCAGGTTTTAGTCCAACCGATTTATTTGATAATAGACTCACAAGCTTTCGGGGTTAGTCCCTTCGTCAGGTGAATGGAGAGTTCTGGCCTCAGACAGAGCATATAAAGCACAGACAGTTTAGAGATTACTGATTAGAATGCGAATCTTTACACCTAACCTGCTGTTCAAGGCCTGAAGTGGCTGACAATGTGAGTGGAAGGAGCACTGATCACAGGTTACAGAGATGTGTATTGTCTCCAGACAGTACAGTATGTGAGGTTTTGCAAACCCAGGCAAGTCACGGGGGTTACAGATAGTGCGACATGAACCCAAGATCCCTGTTGAGACCGTCCTCATGTGTGCGGAACTTGGCTATCAGTCTCTGTTCAGCGACTCTGCGCTGTCGTGTGTCATGAAGGCCGCCTTGGAGAATGCTTACCCGAAGGTCAGAGGCTGAATGCCCGTGACCACTGAAGTGTTCGCCAACAGGAAGGGAACAGTCTTGCCTGGTGATTGTCGAGCGATGTTCATTCATCCGTTGTCGTAGCGTCTGCATGGTCTCCCCAATGTACCATGCTTCTGGACATCCTTTCTTGCAACGTATCAGGTAGACAATGTTGGCCGAGTTGCAAGAGTATTTACCATGTACCTGGTGGATGGTATTCTCACGTGTGATGATGGTGTCCATGTCGATGATCCGGCATGTCTTGCAGAGGTTGCTGTGACAGGGTTGTGTGGTATTGAGGTCACTGTTCTCCTGAAGACTGGGTAGTTTGCTGCGAACAATGGTCTGTTTGAGGTTGTGTGGTTGTTTGAAGGCAAGAAGTGGGGGAGTGGGGATAGCCCTGGCGAGATGTTCGTCTTCATCAATGATATGTTGAAGACTCCGGATCTGTAACCCCCGTGACTTGCCTGGGTTTGCAAAACCTCACTTACTGTACTGTCTGGAGACAATACACATCTCTGTAACCTGTGATAAGTGCTCCTTCCACTCACATTGTCAGCCACTTTAGGACTTGAACAGCAGGTTAGGTGTAAGGGTTCGCATTCTAATCAGTAAGCTCTAAACTGTCTGTGCTTTATATGCTCTGTCTGAGGCCAGAACTCTCCATTCACCTGACGAAGGGACTAACCCCGAAAGCTTGTGAGTCTATTATCAAATAAATCGGTTGGACTAAAACCTGGTGTTGTCAGACTTTTTACTGTGTTTACGCCAGTCCAACGCCGGCATACCCACATCACTGACTGAGTTCCCAGACAAACTGGACAAGGGACATATGGAAAAGCAGAGGGCAAAAGAAATGATCAGACAGAGGAACAAAACACTGGTTGAACCCAGGCCAGTTGTCTCCACCTATGTCAGTCACGGAAGGAACTGCCATTCACCAATCGGACTCTACAGCTCTGATGGACAATGTTAAACACGGAAGTGAGGTACATCCTGGGTGCATCACCTTCTGAGATGGCCAGATCACAAAGTATCCCAGGGTATCACATTAAAATTCAGGCAGGTGGTGAGACTTCTCCATAGAACCATACATTGCAGAAACAGGCCCTTCGGCCCATCGAGTCTACACCGACCACAATCCCACCCAGGCCCTACCCCTATATCCCTACACATTTACCCACTAACCCCTCTAACCTACACATCCCAGGACACTATGGGGCAATTTTAGCGTGGCCAATCAACCTAACCCGCACATCTTTGGACTGTGGGAGGAAACCAGAGCACCTGGAGGAAACCCATGCAGACACGAGGAGAATGTGCAAACTCCACACAGGCAGTGACCCGAGCCAGGAATCGAACCCAGGTCCCTAGAGCTGTGAAGCAGCAGTGCTGACCACTGTGCTACCGTGCCTCCCCGTCACCATTCCATCTTGTATCCCCTATGTTGGATTTCACCCCCCCAACTTCTCACCATAAGCACCAGGATGTTGCATGGTCGGGTTTCCAGATCTTCAGCTTTGGTGAGTAAATAGTGGGTGGGATGTGAACTGGGCCCAAACTGCTCATGTTGTTAGTGTCCCCCTCTCGCCCCATCCCCACCACCCCCTCGCCCATCTCTATCAAATAATGAGTGGCATGGATCAGCTAGATAGTCAACATGTTTCCCCAGGGGTAGGGGAGTCTAAAACTAGAGGGCATAGGTTTAAGGTGAGAGGGGAGAGTGTCCAGGGGAGCAATATTTTCACACAAAGGGTGGAACAAATTGCCAGAGGTGGGGACAATATTGTCTTTTAAAAAGCATTTAGACAGTTGCATGGGTAAGACGGGTGTAGAGGGATTTGGGCCAAATGCGGGCAACTGGGGCTAGCTTAGTGATTTAAATAAAGAAGAGCAGCATGGACAAGTTGGTGGAAGTGCCTGTTTCCATGCTGTAAATCTTTATGACTCTGTCTATCTTGCTCCCAACACCAGTGAATAGGAACAGTTACTGCTGGCATGCCAAGTGGAGAAGGTGTGCGTTGGAGGCAGTTCAGAGAAGGTTCAATCAGCTGATTGCCGGGAGGACAACATGGTCCTCTGCTGAGCTGGTTGGGCCCGTTGAACTGTGGGATGTGATCTTCCTGAAACATACAAGATTCTGAGGCCGTTTGTCAGGGTGAAAGGATGCTCCCTCTTGTGGGGGAAACTAGGGGGAGGGAGCACAATTTAAAAAATAAATGGTCTTTCGTTTAAGGCAGAGAGGACAGATTTCTTCTCTCCGAGGGTAGTTGGTGTTTGGATTTCTTTTCCCCGCGGAGCCGTGGGGATTGGGTCATTGAACATTTTGGGTGGGATTCTCTGGTTCCCCCTCAGCCTGTTTCTCCGCTCTGGGAGGTGGCATGACGATCTCTGGAACTGGGAACTTCTGATCCAGCCACTGTCAATGGGAATTCTGAGTGAAAATACTCCAAGCCGCTGGGAAAACCCGCAGCAGGAGGTGTGTCGCTGTCAAGACCAGAGAATCCTGCCTCCGTGAAAGGCTCGAGAATTCCGGCCAAGATTTTTGGCTGAGAAGGGAGTGAAGGGTTCAGGTGGAGCAGGTGGGAAAGTGCAGGTAAGACCATGATCAGGTAATCTCAGGACAGGCTGGAGGAGTCAAATAGCACACTGCTGTTCCTATTCATTATAGAAACACAGAAGATAGGAGCAGTAGGAGGCCATTTGGCCCTTCGAGCCTGCTCCGCCATTCATTACAATCATGGCCGATCATCCAACTCAATAGCCTAATCCTGGTTTCTCCCCATAACTCTTGCCCCCATTTACCCCAAGTGCTATATCCAGTCGCCTCTTGAATACATTCAATGTTTTGGCATCAACTACTTCCTATGGCAATGAATTCCACAGGCTCACCACTCTTTGGATGAAGAAAAGTCTCCTCATCTCCATCCTAAATGGTCTAACTGAATCCTCAGACTTGACCCCTGGTATCTCCCCTGCTATCTACCCTGTCTTGCCCTGTTAGAGTTTTATATGTCTCTATGCGATCTCCCTTCATTCGGGGTGGCACGGTAGCACAGAGGTTAGCATTGCTGTTTCACAGCGCCAGGGACCCGGGTTTGATTCCTGGCTCAGGTCACTGTCTGTGTGGAGTCTGCACGTTCTCCCCGTGTCCCCCAGGTTTCCCCCAGGTGCTCTGCTTTCCTCCCACAGTCTGAAAGTCTGGTTGGATGCATTGACCCGAACAGGCACCAGAGTGTGAACAACGAGGGGAGTTTCACAGTAAATTCATTGCAGTGTTAATGTAAGCCTTACTTGTGACTCATAAATAAACTCACTTTTCTGAGCTCCAGCTTCATGATCTAATGTTCTTACGGAGAAGAACTGAAGAGACAAAGTGGATCATGGACTTCTGGAGAGGATGTGAGAAGGAGAATGTGTAAGTCTGGGGCAAGGGGCTTCAAGCTGGACACAGAGATCAAGCACAGATTCTTTTGAAAGTTTCCCAGCATGGTGACTGTGAGATATCAAGGATCATCGACTTGAGATGTTTCGGATGATCAAAGCAGATGGAGAGAAGCTATTTCATCTGGGGAAGGGTCCGGAACAACAGGGCACAACCTTAGAGTTAGATCAAACCCATCCCAGGGTAAAGAGGGAGCTGTGCAAATCTGAAATTCTCTCTCCCAAAAAAGCTTTGAAGTTGGCGGAGGAATGAGAAATAGATTTTGGGTCAGCGCGAATTAGCGAATCAAAGCAGTACATCACAAAGCAAAGGAAGGAAGAGCTGTATTTATGTAGCGCCTTTCCTAGTCACACAACACCCCAAAGCACTTTACAGCCAATGGAGTTCTTTCTTTATAGTGCAGTCTCTGTTGCAGTGTAGGAAATTTGGCAGCCAACTGGTGCATAGCAAATCCTACAATCGGTCATGTAATAATTAACCAAGTCATCTGATTATTTGTGATGTTGATTGAGGAATAAATATTGGCCAGGACAGTGGGGAGAAGTTCCCGGTTTTCTTCGAAGTAATGCCATGGGGCCTTTAAGCTCCACCTGTCAGGCAAGATGAGGCAGATCGGAGACAATCTAATAGAATGCAGAACAGCATCGAGGGGCTGAATGGCCTCTGTCTGTTCCTACTTCCCTTGAAGTGGGCCTGATATTGGGTCCATTATCTGACAGCTGCAATGTCCTGCCAATGGAAGAGCTAATTACCCATAATGCATGGTGACAGTGACTATGGTCTATCTGTAACTCAGCTCTACTCAGTGTGATGGACAGTGTTGACAGAGGAATCACCAAATTTGCTGTTTAATCTTCTATATGCTGAAATTCCTATTATTTTTAACATGCTCCCTGTCAAACTCGTGAGTATCAAAGCTTAAGGAGTCCACAGAGGAATGGGATAACTGTGCTACAGTTAGCATATTGGTTCAATGAAGAGTGCAGGGGGGCATGCCAGGAGCAACAGCTGACACACCTAAAAATGAGGTGACAACCTGGTCTGGTGTTAGTGTACCTTTAAGTGTTTTTAAAAATCCATTCTCACAGTTTAAGGTGATGTCATTGTTAGGGAGAAAAAGAAAACTGTGGGCAGGTCAGGAGACGGGCGTTCATTTCCAGTTTCAGTTTGGAGCTGCAGGTTTGAGTTTTTAGTTTTAGAAGGGACAGCAAGCCAAAGAGAAGTATTTTCCCTCTCTCCTCGTTGTTTTGAAAATTCTGTTGGTTAGCCGAAAACAAGATCTTGTTTTCTTGAAGGGGGAAAGTCTGCTGTTGTTGGGGGCTGGACCAGAGTCTCTCTGGTATTTTGGGAAATTGTCTTGTCTTCAAACTGTTCTGAATCTCAAGAGCATTTGACTGCAGAATTCAACTAATGGTCTCGATCCCAGTGTCACGTGAGTCTTAGTCCATGCTGTGTTGAACCTGTTTAAAGGATTGTTTATGAAGGTTGGTTTGATTGTATATATTCTTGAAGGGTTATACATTATCATGGTTGTTTTGTTTTTGTTTTTAATTGTTAGAAATTATTGCTAATTTTCTTTCCATATATATTCTTAAATAAACTTTGTTTGGTAAAAGCTCCCCAGTGGGTCTTTTGAATCACACCTGAAATGGAACACGTTAAGCTTATCCTAGCCAAATTCAGGATGGAAAACTTTTGATTCTTTGGAGTCTTTAACTCGAACTGTAACACTGGGTGAAGCTACAACACAGAATTATTTGCCATCCAAACAGCAAGTCTAGGCAGGGCTAAGCAATTCCATAACCAACAGATCAGATCTAAGTCCTGCAGTCCTGCCACATCCAGTCATGAATGGTGGTGAACAGTTAAACAACTCACTGGAGGAGGAGACTCCATAAATATCCCCATCCTGAATGATGGAGGAGCCCAGTACTCCTCAGACATCACGGTCAAATGCAAATGGACAATATACAGGATTGGGCTGACAGCTGGGAAGTAACATCTGTGTTATCAGTAACAGGCAAGGACCATCTCCAACAAGAGAGAACATAACCATTGTCCCTTGACATTCAAAGCAACCATTGCTGAATCACCCACTGTCAACATCCTTGAGGTTACCATTGACCAGAAACTGAGCTGGGCCAGCCATATAAACAGTATGGCTACAAGAACAGGTGAGAGGCTCAGAATCCTGCAGTGAGTAACTCACCTCCTGACTCCACAAAGCCTGCCCACCATCTACAAGGCAGGAGTGTGATGGAATACTCCCCACTTGCCTGGATGGGTACAACACTCAAGAAGCTCAACACCATCCAGGACAAAGCAACCCTCTTGATTGGCACCCCATCCACAAACATTCATTCCCTCCACTACTGATGCACTATGTGTACAATTTATAAGGTTCAGTGCAGGAACTCATCAAGGCTCCTTCAATAGTGCCTTCCAAGTCCATGAACTCTACCACCTCAAAGGATCAGGGCAGCAGTTACCAGGGAATTCCACCACCTGGAGGTTCCCCTTCAAACCACTCACCATCCTGACATGGAAATATATCGGCCATTCCTCCAATCCTGGGGCTCCCTCCCTAATGGTACTGTAGATGTGCCTACACAACGCCTTCTCAGGAATTTGGCTCACTACCACTTTCTCAATGGCAATTAGGGATGGGCAATAAATGTTGGCTTAGCCAGTGACACCCGTATCTCTGAGCTTGAACTGTTTGTAACTTGGTGGTATTGATAAAGCGCCCGTTTAAATTTAGTGAAAACCCAGAGCTTTAATCTGTTTGAACTGGAGTCTTTTTTCTTGGGGGGGGCCCAATGGAGGAAGCAGGCTGAGGGGGGTGGCCCAGGGCACGGACAGGGTGAGGGGAGGGGGGGCTCGGGGAAGGATGTAGGATGAGGCAGGCGGGAGGAAGTGGGGACAGGGGGAGGGCAAAGGGGGCCAGGGGAACGGGGGTAGGGTGAAGGGGGTGCAGGAAGAGGTATAGGGGGAAGGATCTGGGCAAAGGTGCAGGGGGCCAGGGGAAGGGAGCAGGGTGAGGGAGGGGGGCAGGAGAAGGAGGCAGGGTGAGGGGGGACGGGGAAGGGAGCAGGGTGAGGGAGGGGGGCAGGAGAAGGAGGCAGGGTGAGGGAGGGGGGCAGGAGAAGGAGGCAGGGTGAGGGGGGACAGGGGAAGGGGGTAGGGGAGTGTGACTGGTGTGGGTGTGGCGGAGGGCACATAAGGAAGGAAAGGGATCTGGTTTGAGGTGAGCGAGATTGAGTCCAAGCTGTGAGCAGTTTCAGTCAAATACAACATTAGAAATAGCAATTTAAATATGAATATACATTGTAGAAACACTCAACACGGGTGTGACTACTGTCCTGTTGAACAACATAATGATAATTGGCAAAAAAAACCATATGAGGAGAAGTTTCTTTATTTGACCATAAGATGCGGGAGCTGAAGTAGGCCATTCAGCCCATCAGTTCAGCTCTGCCATACAATGAGATCATGGTAATGGTGAACTTCTCTCTTTCGCCTGATCCCCATAACTCTTGATTCCCAGAGAACAGTGTTTCAGCTTGTCAAGTGCCGGTGTTGCCTCAATGGGTCTCACTCTCTGGGGGTGATCTTACCGTTCGGTCACGCTTCACTTCCGCTGCAGCAAAGTTGGAGAATTTGGCGCCCAGCCAAATCTCTGTTCACCGCCGTTTGATTAGGAAAACTCTGCCGGCATGAACGGCGTAACATTCCGGCCTCTGAGTCAGAAGGGCACGTGACTCCAGAAATTGGAGCACCCCCCCATTCCAGATGGACTCTCTAGATGGCAGTACTGAGGGTGTGCTGACTTGTCAGAGGCGTCATCCTTGGGACAAGAGGTTAAACCAAAACTGTGCCTTCCCAAACTGTTTGTAAGCGGCGATATTCTGGTTGTGAAGGGTTGAGTGTGCGTGCAGATAAGGCCAAGCACAAAACTAATTTGATTTGATTTAATTTAATTTATTGTTGTCACATGTATTAACATACAGTGAAAAGTGTTGTTCTTTGCACGCGATACAGACAGAGCATACCATTCATAGACAAGGAAAGGAGAGAGTGCAGAATGTAGTGTTACAGTCATAGCGAGGGTGTAGAGAAAAATCAACTTAATGCGAGGCAAGTCCATTCAAAAGTCTGGCAGCAGCAGGGAAGAAGCTGTCCTTGAGTTGGTTGGTACGGGACCTCAGACTTTTGTATCTTTTTCCCGATGGAAGAAGGTGGAAGAGAGAATGTCCGGGGTGCGTGGGATCCTTGATTATGCTGGCTGCTTTGCCAAGGCAGCGGGAAGTGTAGACAGAGTCAATGGACGGGAGGCTGGTCTGCGTGTTGGATTGGGCTATACCCATGACCTTTTGTAGTTCCTTGCGGTCTTGGGCAGAGCAGGAGCCCAGACCGAGCTGTGACACACCCAGAAAGAATGCTTTCTATGGTGCATCTGTAAAAGTTGATGAGAGTCGTAGCTAACATGCCAAATTCCCTTAATCTTCTGAGAAAGTAGAGGCGTTGGTGGGCTTTCTTAACTATAGTGTCAGCATTGGGCGGGGGTGGTGGTGGAACCAGAATAGATCATTGGTGATCTGGACACCTAAAAAATTCAATGCTCTCGACCCTTTCTGCTTCATCCCTGCTGATGTAGACAGGGGCATGTTCTCCTTTACACTTCCTGAAGTCGATGACAATCCCCTTCATTTTGTTGACATCGAGGGAGGGATTACAGTCGCTGCACCAGGAACTGGGGAACCACGGCAGAGCCTTTGAAGCGAGGGAACCCAGATTAAAAAGTGTTCTCAGCAAATACACATCATCGCAGATCATGTGTGACATTGTGTTCTAAACCACTCAGTACTACATGTACACTCTGAGACAACACTGCCACATTCTTTACCTTTCATTAGGCATTCAGTTATTCCCCTGTTTTGAATTCAGATTCTGCTGTAGTTTCAGTGATGCTAATTATATTAACTTCAGGAAAGTTAAGCTGTGACAAGTTAAGTGGAGATTTACCTTTGCAACTGCGTGTAAGGAAACTTTTAATGTCAGGTTCTCTCATCATAAATGATATCCTTTAATTCCATTAAAGAAACTGCCAGGCTGCACTTTGCAATCAAAGAAACATTTAGAATTAGGGAAACATAATGGACGTTTCCGAGATTCTGGGAGCTTAAGCAACAAAAGATTATTCCCAGAGGTTGTTGAGTCAGTGAGAAGGGAGTACAGAGAGTGAATCACCAGCCAGTAGATGGATGGGAGAGTTTGATTAAATGTTCTCACACTGGGGCAGAGATTAAATGACATTTGAAAAAGGGAACTAGATCAAGATACATCGTCTTAAAATTAAAGTGAGGTCATTCAGGAACGAAATCAGGAAGTCTTTTTTCACACAGGGGATTGTAGATATTACAAAACCTGTTTCTCCCAAAAAGCAGTGCATATTTGGGGTCAGTTGAGGGTTTTGGGAATGAGAAAGATAGATTTTTATGGGGGGGTGGTGGGTGTTTAGGTATCAAGGTATAACAAAATGTGACAAATTATAATGTTGGGATGCAAGGTGAATGCTGTATGCAGTCTGACAACACCAGGTTAAAGTCCAACAGGTTTATTTGGAATCACGAGCTTTCGGAGCGCTGCCCCTTCATCAGGTGAGTGGAGTAGGCTCTGAAAGCTCGTGATTCCAAATAAACCTGTTGGACTTTAACCTGGTGTTGTCAGACTTCTTACTGTGCCCCACCCCAGTCCAATGCCGGCATCTCCACATCATCACTGAATGTTGGGAATTGGTCCAAAGGACTGATCGTCCTTCTCCTGTTCCTCTGAAAAGAAAGGACTTAAAGAGATTTGGAGAAAGAGTAAGGGGACAGATTAGAATCCTAACTCATGCCAAATGTCCTGTTCACTCATTGTTTCTGTGTGCGCTGGCCTACTTTCCCTCCCAATCCAATAATGCCATGGTTTTAAAGGCTTTTCAAATGGTTTTAAACCCTCCCTTGGCCTTTCTTCTTTGAATCTCTGGAACCTTCTCCAGCCCTACAAACCTTCCAGGGCTAACAACACCTTCTTTCTGGGCTGCAGAGGAACTTGGCGCGGGAGGGAGAGGATTCAGTTGCCACGGCGCACATGGGTACCATTGGCATAGGTAGGACTGAGAAAAGGTTCTGCTGCGGGGGCCTGAGCAGCTAGAGGCAAAATTAAAAAAAACGGAAGCACAAAGGTAATAATCTCTGGATGATAACCCGAACCATGGGCAAATTACAATCATAGAGATATACAGCATGGAAACAGGCCCTTCGGCCCAACATGTCCATGCTGACCAGGTTTCCTAAACTGAACTAGTCGTCCTTGCCTGCATTTGGCTCATATCCCTCTAAACCTCTCTATGGCGAGCTTGCTTTTAGCCAACACATCGCCCATGTCTGCGATACGAGGATGTCTGTAAACAAGTCTTCAAATGGACCGGGATTGGACTCAATATTTGGGAAATCTCTGCTGCTTCTAGTTCCGATGTTAAAAATGAGGGGTGATCTTTTTCAAACATGCAAGATTCTGAGGGGGAAGGGGTGGGGGGGGGGGGGGTCGTTGACAGGGTAGTTGCTGAAAAGGTGCAGACAAACATACAAAATAGGGGCTGAAGTCAGCTCCTCGAGTCTAATTTGTCAAGCAGGAGGATCATGGCTGACCTGTTTTGCGCTCACATTTTTAATCATAGACTGTCCAGGGAAGACATGGACCTGGATTCTGTCTCTGGGGCTGGGAGGTGAATCATAGAATCATAGAACCCTACAGTGCAGAAAGAGGCCCTTCGGCCCATCGAGTCTGCACCGAACACAATCCCACCCAGGCCCTACCCCCATATTATACCCACCAATCCCTCTAACCTACCCATCCCTGGACGCTAAGGGGCAATTCTTTAGCACGGCCAATCAACCTAACCCTAAGGTGGGTTCTGTCTCTGGGGATGTCTGGGGGGGGTGGTGGGGGGTGGAAGAGGGGTGGTGGTGGATGTGGGGTGGGTCTCCAGTGAAGCAGCATTGGACACACTCATAGTGAGAATACGAGCGGGCGATGCTCCCGATTTATTGGAATATTGTATTATTCTAATGCGCTGATCGATCTTGCTTTGCAGGAGTAATCACCAGTTTAAATTTCATTGGCTTGAGGTAATTTGTGTACAAAGCCATGGAAGAGGCTTTTATTTTATTTGTGGAAGTGGGTGTTATGTACACTGTGACGGATTGCTCATCTGAGCAAGGACCTTGTCACATTTAAATTCCTTGAATTGTTGGTGGTTGAGGGTGTTTTGTCTTGGCAGCCATCGCTCACACTAGGGGAGTCATTTTAACTTTAGTCAATAGCATATAGTCGTTGTACCAGCTGTGACTCACTGAGTAGCATTCTTATCTGTTAAGTCAGCAGATTGTGGTTTCAAGGCTCAGGCCTCCAAGAATGAACAGTGAGGTTGACATTTCCAGTGCAGTGCTGAGGGGGAGCTGCACTGGCTAAGGTGCCGTATTTCAGAAGAGATGTTGAACTGAAGCCAGTCTGCTCTTAATGCACATTTGATCTGATTTAATGCGATTTGTTTTGCCACATGTATTATTATACAGTGAAAAGTACTGTTTCTTGCGCGCTATACACACAAAGCACACCGTTCACAGAGAAGGAAAGTAGAGGATGCAGGATATACTGTTACAGTCATAGCTAGGGTGTAGAGGAAGATCAAGTTCATATGAGGCAGGTCCATTCAAAAGTCTGATGGCAGCAGGGAAGGAGCTGTTCTTGAATCATGACCTCAGACATTTGTATCTTTTTCCCAGCAGAAGAAGGTGGAAGAAAGAATGTCCGGTGTGTGTGGGGGTCCTTAATTATACTGGCTGCTTTGTCAAGGCAGTGGGAAGTGTAGACAGAGTCAATGGATGGGAGGCTGGTTTACGTGATGGATTGGGCTTCATTCATGATCCTTTGTAGTTTCTTGCAGTCTTGGGCAGAGCAGGAGCCCAGACCAAGCTGTGATACAACCAGAAAGAATGCTTTCTATGGTTCATCTGTAAATGTTGGTGAGAGTCATAGCTGGCATAGCAAATTTTCCTTAGCCCCCTGAGAAAGTAGAGGTGTTGGTGGGCTTTCTTAATTACAGAATCGGGCTAGAGGGGCCAGGACAAGGTATTGGCAATCTGGACACCTAGAAACTAGAAGCTCTTGACCACTTCCACTTCATTCCTGTTGATGTAGATGGGGCGCATATCCTCCATTACACTTCCTGAAGTCGATGTCTATCTCCCCTGTTTCACTGACATTGAGGGAGAGGTTATTGTTGCCGCACCAGTTCACCAGGTTCGCAATCTTATTCCTGTACTCTGTCTCGTCATTGTTTGAGATGTGGTGGTGTCGTCAGCAATCTTGAAAAGCGAATTGGAGCTGAAACGAGCTGAACATTTTAAAAAAAAATCTGACGGCATTCTTTTCAAGAAGATTAGGAACAGTGTCCCTGATGTCCCTCTCCATTGGCGTGGGGCTCCCATGGGCTACACAGGGTGCCCAATCAGGAAGGTGCTTAGTCCATAGGTGGGGAAGTGCGCACACACCATTTAAAGCATAAGAAACATAAGAACATAAGAAATAGGAGCAGGAGTCGGCCATCTAGCCCCTTCGAGCCTGCCCCGCCATTCAATAAGATCATGGCTGATCTGAAGTGGATCAGTTCCACTTTCCCGCCCTCTCCCCATAACCCTTAATCCCCTGTCTATCAGAAACCTATCTACCCGTGTCTTAAATATATTCAGCGAGGTAGCCTCCACCACTTCAACGGGCAGAGAATTTCAGAGATTCACCACCCTTTGAGAGAAGAAGTTCCTCCTCCACTCCATTATAAACTGCACCCCACCCCCCTTCTTTTGAGGCTATTTCCTTTAGTTCTGCTATCCTTTCTATGCGGGAAGAATCTCTCTACCTCTACCCTATCTAGCCCCTTCATTATCTTGTAAGTCTCTAAAAGATCCCCCCTCAGCCTTCTAAACTCTAACGAGTACAGACCCAGTCTATTCAATCTCTCTTCTTAAGCTAACCCCCTCATCTCCAGTATCAGCCTGGCGAACCTCCTCTGTACTCCCTCCAAGGCCAATATATCCTTTGTAACCTCCCTACTTCTGCAATCAATTCCCCTTGCAACAAACAATGATAATCTGTTAGCTTTCCCAATTACTTGCAGTATCTAATGCTAGCCTTTTGTGACTCATGCACTAGGACACCCAGATCCCTCTGCACCTCAGAGCTCTGCAATCTTCTCAGCATTTTGATAATATGCTTAATACGTTTGAAACATACTAGCGGAGGTGAGATGGGCATGGCACACCCCATCTGTCATCTCACCCAATTTTGTATCCTCCCCACTTTCCAACTTGCTCCTGGGAAGGGTGGGAAAAGGGGAGTGAAGGGAAGGTGGAATTCTTGTCACAGTAGGCGTGTTCAAACCTGAGCCCAGTTGCGAAGCCCCTATGGTGATGGTGAATCATGCATCTCTTTTTGATTTCCTGGTGGTGCATAGCAGGCGTCCAAAGTCAAACTTGCCCCCTTGTAAAAAGTTTTTGCAACTTTCCTATTTATTTTTATACCATTAATCTGTGATTCCCTGTTGTTTACACAAGATTATACAGCGACCATCTTTCACTGTTAACTTCCACAAAAGTCTTTTATAGTTCCGATCTCCCGCTTTCTCCATTATCATATTAACTGACCACTAATCCTCACAACCGCTAATTAATGAGGACTCTTTTTATATGCAAGTGCATTGTTCCAAAGGCTTTTCGATTGGGGGGTTTCTAACGCACTGCTGTTATTTTTTTCAGAAGTCACTCTATTCTCGACATCACCCGCCTGCTGATTAAACTAATTCCTTTATAGCAGTGGGTGGTTTTGACAGCGGGAGATCGAAAGCAGCAACAGAAAAGCTCGAGGCTAATTGGCAAAAGAAACAGAGATGACATGAGGAGACGTTTTTTTTATAGGGCGAGCTGTTACGGTCTAGAACCCGCTGCCTCAAAGTGCAGAGGAAGTGGACTCAGTTTGTGAATTCCAAAGGAGAATTGGATCAAAGCTTGAGGGAGAAAATTGTTGTTGGACTATTGTGAACTAGTACAGCCACGATGGGCTGAATGGTCTCCTTCAGCGCTGTAATGCTTGATGGTTGTACAACTGTAAAAGAAAGTAGAGCCGCGCCCAGCTTGATTTTCCCCACACAGTGACACTGTGTTATTTTTAGCCCCCTCCCTCCCCCCCTGGTTAAGGCTAACGTAACTTGGATGAAGAGAATGAAGGAACGGTTTTGAAATTTGCTGATGGCACAAAGCTAGAGAGGAAAGTTAATTGTGAAGAGGATGTAAGGAGGCTGAAAGGGACACGGATAGGTTAAGTGAGTGGGCAAAAATCTGGGCAAATGTGAAATTGTCCGTTTTGGCAGGAAGAATAACAATTAAGCATATTATCAAAAAGCTGAGAGATTGCAGAGCTCTGAGGTGCAGAGGGATCTGAGTGTCCCAGTGCACAAATCACAAAAGGCTAGCATTCAGATACAGCAAGTGATTGGGAAAGCTAACAGATTAGCATTGTTTGTTGCAAAGGGAATTGATTGCAGAAGTAAGGAGGTTATGCTTTAGTTGTGCAGGACACTGGTGAGACCACATCTGGAGCATTGTGTACAGGATTGGGCTCTTCACCTAAGGAAAGATGTAAATACATTAGAAGCAGTTCAGAGAAGGTTTACTAGATTAATACCAGGAATGGGTGGGTTGCCTTGTGCAGAAAGGCTAGAGAGATTAGCTTTGTACCCACTAGAGTCTAGAAGAGTAAGAGGTGACTTCTTCAAAACCTTTCAGATCCTGGGGAGGGGGGGAGGAATTATCGACAGGGTGGATGTGGAGAGCATGTTTCCTCTTGTGGGTGAATTTAGAACCCAGGGGGTGGGGTGGTCACTGTTTAAAAATAAGGTGTTGCTCACTTAAGACGGAGACAAGGAGAACATTTCTTTCTCAGAAGGTGGTGAGTCTTTGGAACTCTCTTCCTCAAGAGGCGGTGGAAGGAGAATCTCTGGGCATTTTTAAGACAGAATGAGATGATTAACATGGGGGTGAAAGGTTATCGGGGATAGGTGGGGATGTGGGGTTAAGATTACAGTAAGATCAGCCACGATTTTATTGATTGGGGGAGCAGGCTCGAGGAGAAGTTCACATGTTTGCGTGCTCTGCAGCCTTGAGGGGTCTGTATTCCATGTGTGCACAGGCGATGGGTGATTACACTCCATTTTTAATTACGTTGCTCCTGAAAGTTTGGCTGCGTTCCAGCCCCACAGTCCTGATTTTTGGCCACCCAGTGTGGAAGGGGGGGCCAGCATGGGGTAGGATCCCATTGCAAGACTGTTCCTGGGCCTGACCAATGTCTCCGTTAACAGGTCCAGGTTAACCTGTGGGTGATTGGGGGTGCCATCTTGCCTATCTGCTCTTTTTCTGTGGCGATGTTCATCGTGGTTTTCAAATAACAAAGAACAAAGAAAATTACAGCACAGGAACAGGCCCTTCGGCTCCTCCAAGCCTGCACTGACCTACGCTGCCCAACTGAACTAAAACCTCCTACCCTTCCAGGGACCATGTTCCTCCATTCCCATCCAATTCATGTATTTGTCAAGATGGCCCTTAAAAGTCACTACTGTATCCGCTTCCACTACCTCCCCTGGCAATGAGTTTCAGGCACCCACCACTCTCTGTGTAAAAAATCTGCCTCGTACATCTCCTTTAAACTTGCCCCTCGCACCTTAAACCTGTGCCCCCTAGTAATTGACTCTTCCACCCTGGGAAAAAACATCTGATTATCCACTCTGTCCATGCCTCTCATAATCTTGTAGACTTCTATCAGGTCTCCCCTCATTCTCCATCATTCCACTGAGAACAAACCAAGTTTCTCCAATCTCTCCTCATAGCTAATGCCCTCCATACCAGGCAACATTCATGTAAATCTTTTCTGTACCCTCTCCAAAGCCTCCACATCCTTCTGGTAGTGTGGCGAGCAGAATTGAACACTATATTCCAAGTGTGGCCTAACCAGTGTTCTATAAAGCTGCAACACGATTTGCCAATTTTTAAACTCAGTGCCCCGGCCAATGAAGGCAAGATTGCCGTATGCCTTCTTGACTACCTTCTCCACCTGCGGTGCCACTTTCAGTGTCCTGTGTACCTGTACACCCAGATCCCTTTGGGAGCAGGCATCATCCCCTGGCACAGTGCTTGATCACAGTAAAAAGTCTGACCACACCAGGTTTTAGTCCAACCTATTTATTTGATAATATACTCACAAGCTTTCGAGGGACACCCTCTTCGTCAGGTGAACCTGACGAAGAGGGTGTCCCTCGAAAGCTTGTGAGTATATTATCAAATAAATAGGTTGGACTAAAACCTGGTGTGGTCAGACTTTTTACTGTGTTTACGCCAGTCCAACGCCGGCATACCCACATCATGACAGTGCTTGATGGGCAGTGCCAGGGTTGAAGTTAGCATCCGAAATGACATTTTGGTTTAATTCAGTGAGCTTCCTTTATAATGCTGTTTTTATGCTCAACTGCTCGATCATGGTTGATGTGCTCCTCATCCCCATTTTTCTGCCTTTTCCCCATAACCCTTCAATCCATTCCCAATTAAAAATCTGTCTAACTCCTCCTTAAATTTACTCACTGTCCCATCGCACTTTGGGGTAGTGAATCCCACAGATTCACAGCCCTTTGGGAGAAGTAATAGGTTGGAGTGTTCCATCAGCCACAAAAACAACAATTAATTTAGTTATGAAAGCTTCCTTTAAGTTTATTTAGCTTTTGATTGTTGCAACATTAGTGTCACAAGTAGGCTTGTGCAACACTGCAATGAAGTTACTGTGAAAATCGCCACACTCCAGCGCCTGTTCGGGTTACACTGAGGGAGAATTTAGCACGGCCAATGCACCCTAACCAGCACGTCTTTCAGACTGTGGGAGGAAACCGGAGCACCCGGAGGAAACCCCACACAGACATGGGGATTCACTGTGCGGGGGCACTCTGTACAGTGACCCAAGCCAGGAATCAAATCCGGGTCCCCGGGCACTGTGAGGCAGCAGTGCTAACCCTGTCTTTCGTGACTTTAAGTGAGTGTCGATTTTGTTAATCGTGACTTTGCCCATTTGTTTAATTATTGCACTCAACTGAAGTGAGTCTGTTTGGACACCGGGTTAGTGGGTAGGAGGCAGATGTATTGAACGCTGCGTTCTGTAAATAAACCTATTATCAAGAAAAAGGATTTGCGTCTAAATTCACACTTCACCATCTGGCTTGAAGATCCAGTTATCATCCCACACTCTTCCAGTCAGGCTCCCTTTGTCCCAATACCATCCCTTGTGGCATCATCCCTTTTTTTAAATTCATACTTATTCCACCGTTTCCCTTCCCTGTCTCTCACAGCTCCCTTGACGCTGACAAACTGCTGAACCTCTGAACTCCTTCCAGCCCTGGTGACGGGTCCCCGCAGGTGCTGCTCTGTGTTCCCAGCTTCGGGTTTACGGAATCTGCAATATCTTCCTTCTGTTTCTCGGAAATGGGGAGGTCAACTGTTGAGGGGTGGGGGGGGTGGGGGGGGGGGGGGGGGGTTGGTAGGGGAATGATTGGAGTCGGGGACATGTTGGGTCATTTCAGAGGGACATGGCTCCCTCTCAATTGTGTTCAAACCCCGCCTTCCGCCCTCTCTCAAAATCTCAACAACCCGCTACCTTCCTCAAACCGTGGTCCCACTAAAAGCTGACAGTCTTTGCAAAGGTTACTGTTCGATTGGCACACTTTCCATACCTCCTCCTCAAAAGTTGCAGGTAGTCATAGAACATAGAACATTACAGCGCAGAACAGGCCCTTCGGCCCACGATGTTGCGCCGACCAGTTAAAAAACAATGACCCTCTAACCTAAACCAAACCCTTTCCATCCATAAACCTATCCACGGATCTCTTAAACGCCCCCAAACTAGGCGCATTTACAACTGCAGCAGGCAGGGCATTCCAATCCCTCACCACCCTCTGGGTAAAGAACCTACCCCTGACATCCGTCCTATAACTACCACCCCTTAATTTAAAGCTATGCCCCCTCGTGCTAGCTTTCTCCATCTGAGGAAAAAGGCTATCACTGTCCACCCTATCCAAACCTCTGATCATCTTATATGTTTCAATAAGGTCCCCTCATAGCCGCCTTCTTTCTAACGAAGACAACCTCAAATCCCTCAGTCTCTCCTCATAGGACCTCCCCTCCATACCAGGCAACATCCTGGTAAACCTCCTCTGCACCCTCTCCAAAGCCTCCACATCCTTCCTGTAATGTGGGGACCAGAACTGCACACAGTACTCCAAGTGCGGACGCACCAGAGTTGTGTACAGTTGCAACATGACGCTGCGACTCCTAAATTCAATCCCCCTACCAATAAACGCCAAGACACCTTATGCCTTCTTAACAACCTTATCTACTTGATTCCCAACTTTCAGGGATCTATGTACACATACACCTAGATCCCTCTGTTCATCCACACTATTCAGAGTAAACGTTACTCTGCAGAAGGAGGCCATTTGGCTCATTGAGCCTGCGCCAACAACAATCCCACCCTGGCGCCATCCCAGTGACCCCATGTAATCACCCGATCAGTCTCCCTGACACAAAGGGACAACTGACCTTGGCCAATCAGCCTAACCCACACATCGATTGAAGCAAAACACTGCGGACGCTCGGATCCGAACCAGAAGCTGAAAATGCTGGAAGATCTCAGGTCTGATTTTCCAGCACCTTCTGTTTTTGTCTAACCAGCACATCTCTTGGACCGTGAGGGGGAACCGGAGCACCCGGAGGAAACCCAGGCAGACACGGGGAGAATGTACAGATTCCACACGGACCCAAGCTGGGAATCGAACCCAGGTTCCTGGCGCCGTGAGCAACTTTCGCCCTGATGTCTCCTGGTAAATTGCAAAGTTTGTTGAAACTCCCTTCACTTGCCCAGGTGCGTGTATCGTAGAGGGACGGCAGAACGTGGACAGGGGATTTACATCTGATTCATTGGTGGTTCTGACCAATCAGGTTTTCAGGCACAGCCTTTGTTTTATTTTTGACCCATTCCCTGGACTGACAGGAATCACTAAATAAACCTCTTTAGGTCTCCGGGCTTTCGAGAGGAATGGGGAAAAGGGTCATCAATCAGCCCCGCTGTGTAGGATTATGGTGGCTGGCACAGTGGTTAGCACTGCTGCCTCAGAGTGCCAAGAGATCTGGGTTCGATTCCGGGCTTGGGTCACTGTCTGTGTGGAGTTTGCACATTCTCCCCATGTCTGTGTGGGTTTCCTCTGGGTGCTCTGGTTTCCTCCCACTGTCCAAAAGGCATGCTGGTTAGGTTGAGTTGATCATAGAAACATAGATCGCTTCAGTGCAGAAAGAGGCCATTCGGTCCATAGAAAATTACAGCTCAGAAACAGGCCTTTTGGCCCTCTGTGCCGAACCATTTTTTTGCCTAGTCCCACTGACCTGCCCATTGCGTCTGCACTGACAACAATCTTCCCCAGGCCCTATCACTGTAACCCCACATATTTACCCTGCTAATCCCTCTAACCTAAGCATCCCAGGACACTAAAGGGACAATTTGACATGGCCAATCCACCTAACCCGCACACCTTTGGGCTGTGGGTGGAAACCCTCGCAGACACGGGGAGAACATGCAAACTCTGCACAGACAGTGACCCAAACTGGGGATCGAACCCGGGTCCCAGACTGCTGTGAAGCGGCAGTGATAATCACTGTGCCACCGCACCGCCCTTATTATCACTTGGTGTCAGGGAAATTAGCCAGGTAAATACATGGGGTCATGGGAGTAGGGCCTGGGTGAGATTGTTATTGGTGCAGGTTCAATGGGCCAAATGGCCTCCTTCTACGCTGTAGGGATTCTGTCACTACCTCCAACTTTGAGGAGGAGTTTGTGGAAAGTGTGTCGGTTAGAGAGTGACTCTGCTGATTTTTGCAAAGCTGTCAGTTGTTCGCGGGGGAGCAGTTCGAGGAAGGCAGTGGGTTGCTGAGATTTTGAGAGAGGGTGGAAGGCAGGGATTGAGCACAGTGTAAACACTGTGAAGAGCAGGAACAGTGATGGATCGTGCAGGAACTGAACGCGGAATAATGGGTTACAGGCCAGCAGAGGGAGCAACGGAAACATCCCTGTTGGAAATCCCAGTGTTGTGTTTCTGTTCTTCAATGGATGTCAATTTTCAATAATTAGAAAGTTGCGCAAAATATTGAATCATAGAATCTCGTGGCATAGAAGAGGCCATTCAGCCCATTGGGCTGGCGCAGGCTCTTTGAAAGAGCAAATAAATTAGCCCCCCTCCGTTGGTGTTTTTAATTAATAAGGGGATCGGGGGTGATGGGGAAAAGGCAGGACATTGGGGATGAGAAAAATATCAGCCATGATTGAATGGTGGAGCAAACTTGATGGGCCGAGTGGCCTAATTCTGTTCCTATGTCTTATGGTGTTATGGTCTTCCCCATTATTCTGCACTATCCATTCCTTTTCAGTTATACATTCCATTCCTTTCTAAATGTTATGACTGAATCTAGAATCATAGAATCCCTACAATGCAGAAGTAGGCCATTTGGCCCATCGAGCCTGCACCAACTCTGACAGAGGTCACGGTCTGTGTGGAGTTTGCACTTTCTCCCCGTGTCTCTGTGGTTTTCCTCCAGGTGCTCTGGTTTCCTCCCGCACGCCAAAGATGTGTGGAGTAGGCTGATTGGCCATGCTAAATTGCCCTAGTGTCAGGGGGATTAGCAAGGTAAATGTGTGGCGTTACAGGAATAGGGCCTGGGTGGGATTGTGGTCAGTACAGACTCGATGGGCTGAATTGCCTCCTTCTGTACTGTGGGGGTTCTATGATTCCATCTTACCCCGGCCCTCTCCCCCACCCTATGCCCGCAATCTCACACATTTACCTTGGCTAGTCCATCTAACATGCTGGGGGGCTAAGGGGAAATTTCGAATGGCCAATCTACCTCGCCTGCACGTTTTTGGAGTGTGGGAGGAAACCGGAGCACCCGGAGGAAACCCACGCAGACACGGAGAGAATGTGAAAACTCCACACAGACAGTAGCCCGAGGCTGGAATTGAACCTGGGTCCCTGACGCGATGAGGCAGCTGTGCCAACCACTGTGCCGCCTGCTGTAATCACTATTATGTGTGGTGTTGATTGTGGGATAAACATTAGCTCGGCATGTAGTACCATAGAAAAGTCATGGTGCAGAAAGAGGCCATTCAGCCCATCGTGTCTGCGCCAGCCAAAAAAGAGATAGAGGAAACTAGCTGCTCATTTTAACTCCACTTCCCAGCACTGGGCCCATGGCCTTGCAGGTTACAGCACTTCACACGCCGATCCAGGAACCTTTTCAATGTGTTGACTGTTTCTTGGAGAGACTCTGCACAGACAGTCATCGGAGGCTTGAATCGAATCCGGGTCCCTGGTGCTGTGAGGCAGCAGCGCTAACCACTGTGCCACCGCGCCACCCAATCTATGCCCACCTTCTTGCCAATGGAAGCAGATTTTCCTTGGATTTTCCTTTGTCTGGGAAAGCAATTAATAATAGACACAAACGGTGTGCAGCAGAGATTGTCAAAGAACAAAGAACAACAACACAGCACGGGAAACAGGCCCTTCGGCCCAACGAGCCCGCGCCGCCGTCCTACTATCTCAGTGACCTATTCATGATTTTAGTCTACGCCTAACGTGCGAGGATCAGGGAGGTCCAATTTAGGGACAATTTTAGTACCCAATCAATCAGCCTAAAAGCACATCTTTGGGGGATGTGGGAGGAAACCGGAGCACCCGGAGGAAACCCACGCAACCACGGGGAGAATGTGCAAACTCCCACAGACACAGGCCCAAATCCATGTGTCCGCACAGCAACAGAGATAGTCTCTGAGCTGTCATGTTGCCCTCGAGATGGTCCAGTTTAAGCACACTAACGACATGAAGCAATAGGCAACTCCCGAAGCAACATCCAAGAGCAGCCCACTACAACCTGCCGCCTGCATGCCCCTTGCTGGACTTAAATGCCTGTGGAGACAAAAAAATTCATTATTGTCATATGTGCACCGCTAGGTAATTGTGACGTCTGGAACTGGCAGTAAAACACTGGGCTGCATTTTATGCGAATTGTTGTGGTGGGAACCCTTGCGGGAGAGATCCCACCTCAGTTTCCCGGTGGTGGAAAAACCTCCCCGGATAATGTCGGGAGTGAGGAAGGGGCTGACGTGGGATTCCCGGCCGCTGACCGTGTGATGTCATTAAACTCACCAACGAGCCAATCGACATCCATCAACCCTGAGCTCACCGCCATGGCAGCATTGACAAGCTTTGACTGGCCATAAATAGCAGGAGAAAGTTCTGGAAGCCCCCTGGCAGAGTCTGTGGAGAGAAAGACAGTTAACACTTCAGGTTAAATGTGACTCTTCTTCAGAACTGAAGAATTCCATCTCCAAAGATTCATATTGGACTCTAACCATTACTCTCTCTCTCTCTCTCCGGATTCTGCCAGTCCAACTGAACATTTCCAACATTTTCTGTTTTATATTAGGGCTGCAGCATTTTCAATTTTTTGTTTTTATGGGAAATATTCATAATTATTGTATGTATCTGGCCATTATCATATTGAACAAAGGACAAAGAAAATTACAGCACAGGAACAGGCCCCTCCAAGCCTGCACCGACCATGCTGCCCGACTGAACTAAAATCCCTACCCTTCCAGGGACCATATCCCTCTATTCCCATCCTATTCACGCACTTGTCTAGATGCCCCTGTACTCTGTACAAAATCCACTGCCTTGTTTGCTAAGTTTCGGTGGTGACTGCAGTTCAGAAAGATTTCATTGGCTATAAAGTGCTTGGTGACCTCCTTGAAGAACATGATAGAGATACCACAGCAAAAATGCAACTGGATTCTGACTGTGATGTTACCTCCTGCACCATCCTCACTTCCACCATTGAACCACTCCCATTTTCCAGCCTATTACAAACCTTTACTTTTCCTTCACTCCCTGCGAACTTCCCCTTGGTTTTGTTCAGGGATTTTAGAACATAGAACATTACAGCACAGTACAGGCCCTTCGGCCCTCAATGTTGTGCCGAGCTATGTCCAAACCCAAGATCAAGCTATCCCACCCCCTATCATTCTGGAGTGCTCCATGTGTCTATCTAATAACCGCTTGAAAGTTCCCAAAGTATCCCACTCCACTATCACAGCAGGCAGTGCATTCCACACCCCAACCACTCTCTGAGTGAAGAATCTACCTCGGACATCCCTCCTATATCTCCCACCATGAACCTTATAGTTATGCCCCCTAGTAACAGCTACATCCACCCGAGGAAATAGTCTCTGCACTTCCTCTCTATCAATCCTCTCATCATCTTATAAACCTCTATTAAGTCGCCTCTCATCCTCCTCTATTCTAAAGAGAAAAGCCCCAGCTCCCTCAACCTTTCCTCATAAGACCTTCCCTCCAAACCTGGTAAATCTCCTCTGCACTCTCTCCAATGCTTCCACATCCTTTTTATAGTGAGGTGACCAGAACTGCACACAATATTCCAAATGTGGTCTCACCAAGGTCCTGTACAGTTACAGCATAACCCCATGGCTCTTAAACTCAAACCCCCTGTTAATAAACGCTAACACACTATAGGCCTTCTTCACGGCTCCATCCACTTGAGTGGCAACCTTCAGAGATCTGTGGATATGAACCCCAAGATCTCTCTGTTCCCCCGCATTCCTCAGAACCCTGCCGTTGACCCTGTAATCCGCATTCAAGTTTGTCCTACCAAAATGAATCACCTCGCACTTATCAGGGTTAAACTCCATCTGCCACTAAAAGAGATCTTTTAGATCTCTTAGCTTCATCCAGATCTGATGAAAGCTCATCCTCCTGAGACTTTGGCCGGAATTCTCCAGCCGCACTGGACTAAAAGCCGAAAATTCCCCGCCCGACTGCCAATGGGGTTTCACATTGAACGCAACCCGCTGGCTGAAATCTCAGTGGCGGGCGGGATGGGAGAATTCCGGCCGTCTTCTCTGTTTCTCTCTCCAGCGACGCTGCCTGACCTGCTGAGCGTTTCCAGCACTCCCCGTTGCGGGTTGCTGCAACAAGGCCAGTTCCCTTCTCCGTGGGGTCGCTGCCTTCCACCAGGCTCATCCATCCGAAGTCACAAGAGGGCGGACAGCTGACGAGATCGTGCGACGCAAAGTGATGCCAGTTTGCAGATTATGGAGTGATTTACAAGAGCAGATTGTGAGGATTCTCCGCTCTTATACGCACCATTAATCATCATTACAACAGCCCAGCTTTTCACGAAGCTTCTTTCCTGCAGCTCAGTCACCTTATCGGCCAGCTGCTCAGGCCGTACCACGGGGGGGTGCTTTGGGCTGCAGGGCCAAGCGTACAGTTCGTGGAGAGGATGGGTGAATTTACTGATCTCATAGAACCCTACAGCGCAAGAAGGAGGCAATTCGGCCCATCGAGTCTGCACTGGCTACAACCCCAGCCAGGCCCTATCCCCATCACTACCCTAGCTAGTCCTCCTGTCACCAAGGGGCGATTTAAGCATGGCCAATCCACCTAACCTGCACATCTTTGGAGTGTGGGAAGAAACCGGAGCACCCGGAGGAAACCCACGCAGACATGGGGAGAATGTGCAAATTCTGCGCAGACAGTGACCCGAGCCGGGAATTGAACCCAAGTCTCTGGCGCTGTGAGACAGCAGTGATAACCGCAATGAGCCACCTTGCCGCCTGTAATATGACAATTACATAGAACATACAGCAGATAAACAGCCCAACTGGTATCTGCTGGTGTTTTGTATCTGCACACAAATCATCTCCAACCCTTCTTTATCTCACTCTATCAGCGTGCCATCTTACTCCTTTATCCCTCAGCTTCTTTCCTCCATTTCCTCCCCCTCCGTGGTAACAAGCTCCAAAGTCCAACCATTCCCTCTGTAATGAAGATTACCCTGAAGTGTTTCCTGGAATTATTTGTGACTAACATACATTTATGACCTCCTGGTTTTGGATTCCCTACAACTGAAAACATTCCCTCTGTTTTTACAGTATCAAAGCCTTTCGCAATCTTCAAGACCTGGATCAGGTCAACCCTGAGTCTCCCAGTGCAAGAGAAAAGAATCTCACCTTCATATGGGATTTGACAGGTTGGTGATTGGGAGGATGGTCCGACCAGTGGGAGAGACTCGAACCAGGGGATGCAGTTTAAGAAGAAGAGGTTTACAGGATAACACTCAGAAGAGGAGAAATGTTTTCTCTCAAACGGGCTTGAGTCTGTGAAATTCTCCTCTGCGAAACACAGCAGAGGCTGGGTCATTGAATTTACTCAAGGCAGGATTGGTCAGAATTCTGATAGACAAGGGAGTCAAGATTAATGGGAGGGAGTGGGGGCAGATGACAAAGTGGAGTTGATATCACAAACAGATCAGTCATGATCTTACTGAATGGTGAAGCAGGCTCGAAGGGCTAAATGGCCTCCTCCTGCTCCTAAGTCCAAAATAAGGTGGGGGGGCGGGGGGAGCAGTTTAGAACAGAGTTGAGGAGGAACTTCTTCACTCAAAGGGTGGTGAATCTCTGGAATTCTCTGCCCGTTAAAGTGGTGGAGGCTACCTCGTTGAATATGTTTAAGTCACGGGTAGACAGGTTTCTGACAGACAGGGAAATTAAGGGTTATGGGGAGAAAGCGGGAAAGTGGAACTGATCCACTTCAGATCAGCCATGATCTTATTGAATGGCGGGGCAGGCTCGAAGGGCTAGATGGCCTACTCCTGCTCCTATTTCTTATGTTCTTATGTTATGTTCTTATGTTCTTATTCCTACATTCCTATGTAATATGTTCAAAATAGATATAGCCTCTTGGTTCTGGTGTCACCCTTTTTTGCGTACGTAACATCACTTAGGAATTACAACACAGACTCAGGCCATTTGACCCAACTAGTCTATGCTATCCTTTGTGCTCTACATGAGCTGCCTCCCAGTTCCCTTCAGCTCAGCCTGTCGTTCTTCTATTCCTTTCACTCTCATGTGCATATTAAAACCCTGATCCTGTTTTCAAATCCTTTCCTTCTCCCTAATCTCCTCCCACCCTGTTACCCTTTCACATCTCTCGGCTCCTGCAATTCTCAATTCAAATTGCCCCCACACTGGATGCTTCAGTTGCCTAGCTGCTAAGCTCTGTAATTCGTTCTGTAAACCTCTCTGCCTCTCTCTCCCTCTTTACACCGCTCATTAAAATCTAGCTTTGCGACCGAACTCCTCATGTGGCTGAGTGTTAAATTTGAACATTCCTGTAAAGTGCCTCGTGATGTTTCACCGCGTTAGGAGTGTTGTAGAAATGTGAGTTGGTGCCGCTGTTAAGTGTGGCTGCTTCACTACTCTGTGGCTGTGAAGGAGGTCTGGCTGCAGACGTGTGTGGCAGCTAAATGCAAAAGGTGAGCTGTGTGCAAGGACACGAGTTAGGGAGCACTCTTCACTCAAGTGTTGCAATTGTCAGGAGCGCACCATAATGTTAGTGGGAGGTGCTAGCAAGTGGCAGATTTTATTTTTGTTCCTTTTTGGGCTGTGAACGTTGCTGGCAAATCTGGTGTTTGTTGCCCGTCTATATTTTCCTTGAGATGTTAGTGGCGGCGGGTTTTGTTTAATCTATTGCAGCCCACGTGGTCATTCCTTGTTGTGGGCTCAGTGGGTTGTCGGCACAGTGGCACAGTGGTTAGCACTGCTGCCTCACAGTGCCAGGGACCTGGGTTCGATTCCCGGCTTGGGTCACTGTCTGTGTGGACTTTGCATGTTCTCCTCGTGTCTGCATGGGTTTCCTCTGGCTGCTCCAGTTTCCTCCCACACTCCAATGATGTGCAGGTTAGGTTGATTGGCCGTGCTGTATTACCCCTTAGTGTGTCGAGATGTGTAGTTTAGGGGGATTAGTAAAGTTTATTAGTAACAAGTAGGCTTACATTCACACTGCACTGACGATACTGTGAAGACCCCCTAGTTGCCACACTTTGGCACCTGTTTGGGTACACATGCGGGAGAATTTAGTATGGCCAGTTTACCGAACCAGCACATCTTTGGGAGGAAACTGGAGAACCTGGAGGAAACCCATGCAGACATGGGGAGAATGTACAAACTCCACACAAACAGTGACCCAAGCCGGGAACATGGATCCCTGGCGCTGTGAGGCAGCAGTGCTAACCACTGTGCCACCATGCCACTAGGGTAAATAAGTAGGGTTACAGTGATAGGGCTTGGGTGTGATTGTTATTGGTGCAGACTTGGTGGGCCAAATGGCACTGTAGGGATTCTATAATTCTACGATTGCAGTGTTAATGTAAGCCTACTTGTGACACTAATAAATAAACTTTAAAATTTGTACTTAGCTGCTTCAGAGGGAAGTTAAGAATTAATTATGTCAGTGTGGGACTGGAGTAATAAAAGATCCAAAGATAATGATGGCAAGTTTTCTTCCTGAAAGGACAGTATGATAAATTTCATTTACTATCGTACCATTAATGTGGCGAAACATCCCATGATGCATCACAGGAAAATGACACTGAGCCACATAAGGACAGGTTAGGACAGTTGACCCAAAGTTTGGTCAAGGAGGAAGGTTCAAGGTACATTGTCAAGGGTCAAGGAAAGATAGAGAGGCTGAGAAACATCAGAAGGAATGCCAGAGCTTAAGCAGCTGAATGCACCAGGCTAATGATGGAATAATTAAAATTGGGGATGCTCAAGAGGCCCAAACTGAGAGATTCATAGAATCCCTACAGCGCAGAAGGAGGCCATTTGGACCATTGAGTCTGCACCCACTACAATCCCATCCTCGCCCCATACCCATTACCCCACGTTTTTTCCCTGCTAATCCCCCAGACACTAAGGTCAACTTAGCATGGCCAATCCACCTAAATGGACATCTTTGGACAGTGGGAAGAAATACACACAGACACCGGCGGGGGGGGGAAGGTGCAGACTTCACACGGACAGTGACCCGAGGCTAGAATTGAACCCTGGTCCCTGGCGCTGTGAGGCAGCAGTGTTCACTGTGCCATCCCAGCGGGGACAGAGATCTGAGAGGCTTTAAGGGCTGTCGGAAGTTACAGGAGTAGAGATGGTCAAGGCAAATTTGCACGTCGGGGCGGGGATTTGAAAATTCACAGTGATACATGGTCAGGAGTCAATGTTGGTCAGCAAACCACAGGGGTGCTGGGTAAGTCCTGCTTGGCGTGAGTCAGGGATGGGTTTAGGTTTATGGAGAAGATAGGAGACCAGCCAGGAGAGAACTGAAATAGTCGTGAATTGAGCTAATAATACAGAATCCAAATAAAACATCGCTTGCATTACATTTTAGCCTAAGAGGCAGAACAATCTTGTCAGCTGCCGTTAATTAAATATTTTGTTTTACTGTCAGCAACCAATAACATCTAACTGGTGAAAGTTACAAATTATTTCATTTGGCAAACATGAACACTTTCAATTACTGTCACTGAGTACGAGTGCAGGAGAAAGATGATGGACTGATCGGACCTCCTGTTGCTTCTAGGCCCCAGCAGCATCCTCTGTGAATGAAGTGATTGCATCAGGTTTTGGCTGATGCCTTGCAGAGAGGCTCACACATGTCTGGGTATGAAATCAGAAAATAACAGCGATCAGATCCAATTTCTGTCACTTCACTTGATCGGCGCACAAGCAAACCTGGAGCTAACTGGCAAGAGCCAGCAACACTGAGAGTTTCTGAGAACCAGCCTTTTCTGATCATTGATTCGAGTTTACACTTTAACAAGATCATTTAGAGAGAGCCTTCCCCCCGCCTCTTCTGACCCCCACCCCACATCACCCCCGTTGTAACACCCAGCTGTTCTGTAAACAACCTCAGCGTTATGGGCAGCATGGCAGCACAGTGGTCAGCACTGCTCTCTCACAGCACCAGGGACCTAGGTTCAATTCCCGGCTTGGGTCACTGTCTGTGTGGAGTTTGTACGTTCTCCCCATGTCTGTGTGGGTTGCCTCCCATAGCCTGAAAGACGAGCTGGATAAGGTGCATTGAACTGAACAGGTACCAGAGTGTGGTGACTAGGGAAATTTCACTGTGACCTCATTGCAGCATTAATGTAAGCCTACTTCTGGCTAATAAATAAACTTCATTTTTGCCTTCACTGCTTTACTAGAAAGCTTCTGTAAATTCATCATTCATTGTGAACAATGTATTTTGATGAGATATTTGATTTGATTTATTATTGTCACGTGTATTAGGATACAGTGAAAAGTATTGTTTCTTCTGTGCTGTACATACTGTTCATAGAGCACATGGGGGGAGGCAATGGCTTAGATGGCTTAGACTGATAATTCAGAAACTCAGCTAATGTTCTGGGGATCCGGGTTCGAATCCCAGCACGGCAGTTGGTGGAATTTGATGTCAATAAAAAATATCTGGAATTAAGAAACTGCTGATGACCAGGAAACCATTGTCGATTGTTGGAAAAACCCATCTGGTTCACTAATGTCCTTTAGGGAAGGAAATCTGCCATCCTTATCTGGATTGGTCTACTTGTATATGAATAAGTTGAATGTCAGATTTGCTCCCATTACAATAATGACTTCACTTCATTGGTTGGAAAGCTCTTTGGAACATCCTGAGTGTTGTATATTTTATACTTTGGAGCTTCGCAGAGATGGCACTCATTTCTATGTCTGCAACAGGTTTTTTTCACAGTGTAGGAAGTTAAGTGACTACAATATGAAAACAGTTAACAGCCGAGCTGTCTCCTGGAACATCATTAGTTAGTTTATGTATTAGTGTCACAAGTAGCCTCACATTAACACTGCAACGAAGGTACTGCGAAATTCCCCTAGTCACCACGTTTCGACGTCTGTTCGGGTATTCTGAGGGAAAATTTAGCGCGGCCAATTCACCTGACCAACATGCCTTTCAGACTATGGAAGGAAACTGGAGCACCCGGAGGAAATCGATGTAGAAACGGGGAGAACGTGCAGGCTCTGCACAGACAGTGACCCAAGGCCAGAACTGAACCCGAGTCCCTGGCCCTGTGAGGCAGCTGTGCTAACCACTGTGCCAGCCAAGGAGATCCCCGAGGTTCCCTGGGTGAGGATATTGGAGCTGGAGATTCTATTCTCCGGGAAGGGAACAGTGACAGCAAGGACCACCCCTGCAGTCCTGACACGGCCCCTGGAACCATTTCCCCTGCTCCCTTGTCTACCTTGTCTGGGTCTTAAAAAAAGAACACCCTGCCACTGTGGGCGGGGCAGCTCAGTAGGGAAGCCCACTTTGTATTTCCCTTGCTGCTACTTTTCCAATGGTGTTGCCAAAAATGCGGAGCTGCCAATTGTCCGATTAGGTATTGGGTGCTTACTAGCTGACAGATGTTTGATTTCCTCCTCTTGACAATACGGTTGGGAAATCCCATTCCCATTCATGTCTGTGGAATACCCAATAGGCCTCACAACCTCATGATGGTTCCCCCTCCTGGACCTGAGGAAGGTCCATGCCAGCTCTCTGTGTGGCAATCAAGCCACTCTCATTTCCCTATCCAATCCCTGGAAATCTGCAAGGTTATTTTCCCAAGTGTCCATCAGATTTTGTTCTGGAATAATTCATTGTCTACCACGTAATGGTAAACGTGAACCCACGTCTAGTGCAGACTCGATGGGCCGAATGTCCTTTTCTGCACTATACCAATCTGTAACACGCAATGCCACTAACCCCTGCGTCCTCCCATCATCAGAAGCATTTTTAGATGGCAGTAAGTTGGTCTTCAGATGTTTATAGATTGTGGGAAGAGGACAGGACTGTGGGAGTGGAATCTCAGCAATTGTACTGAGTTGTGTGTCTGCCAGGGAGCATCCCTGAGCCACACGGTTGTGAGTACAAGTCCCACTTCAGGTCTGAGAATTAAGGTGTAGGCGGAGTGGAGTACTGAGGGGGTACTGCACTGTCTGAGGTACTGTCTTTCAGATGAGGTGTCAAACTGAGGCCCTGGCTGCCTTTTCAGGTGGATGAAGAAGAACAGGAGGCAGTTCTCCCAATTGCAGCTTTGAGGAGCGATTGGTGATGCTCGGATTCTTTTCCTCAGAGGCTAGGAGATGACCTAATTGAGGTGTACAAAATGATGAGGGTACCTGGATAGGATAGACAGAAGAGGCATGTTTCCTCTAACTGAGGGGTCAATTATCGGGGGGGGGGGGGGGGGTAGCGGGGGCATTGATTTAAGATGATGGGTAGAAGGGTTTAGGGTGCCACAAGGGCACAGTGGTTAGCAGGGACCCAGGTTCAATTCCGGCTTTGGGTGACTATCTGTGCAGAGTCTGCACACATTCTCCCCATGTCCGCATGGGTTTCCTCCAGTTTCCTCCCACAGTCCACAGATGTGCAGGTTAGGTAGATTGACCACGCTAAATTGCTCCTTAGTGTCCTGAGATGCCTAGGTTAGGAGGATCAGCACGGTAATTTGAAGTACTCATTTAGAGTATTGTGCGCAGTTCTGGTCGCCTCACTATAGGAAAGACGTAGAAGCTATTGAAAGGGTACAGAGGAGATTTACAAGGATATTGCCTGGACTGGGAGGCATGCCTTATGAGGTTAGGTTGAGGGATCTGGGTCTCTTTTCCCTGGAGAGACGAAGGTTGAGAGGCGACCTGATAGAAGTTTATAAAATGTTGAGAGGAATAGATAGGGTGGATTCTCAGAGGCTATTTCTCCGGGTTGAAATGGTTGCTACGAGAGGACACAGATTTAAGGTGCGGGGAGGCAAGTACAGAAGTGATGTTAGGGGTAAGTTTTTCACTCAGAGGGTGGTGAGTGAATGGAATCGGCTGCCGTCAGTGGTGGTGGAGGCGAACTCGCTGGGGTCTTTTAAAAGACTTCTGGATGAGTATATGGGGTTTTATGGGATTGGGGGTTATAGATAGGTCTATAGATTGGTAGGTGTTGATGTGATCGGCGCAACTCGTGGGCCGAAGGGCCTGTTTGTGCTGTAGTGTTCTATGTTCTATGTAAATGTGTGGGGATAAGGCCTGGGTAAGAAGATTGGTTGGAGAGTCAGTGCAGACCTGATGGGCTGAATGGCCTCCTCCTGTACCGTAGGGATTTATTTGTTGTGCACTGTTTTGAGATGCCCAGCGGCTGTGAAAGGTGCTATACAAATACAAGTTTCTTATTGTCCTGCTTGTAGCATTAGTAAGAAATCCTGTTTTACTGCAGGCAAATTTCTACACATTGAGCCCCCAAGCTGAAGATCACGGTTTAACTCTTTACTTTAAAGTTAACATTTTGTTTCAGATTGCTTCATTGGACAAGCAAGATACCTTGTGAAAATGGCTAGTTTTGGATTTCCAGTATCAGACACTGGCTTTACAATTACTTTTTAACTTTAGGGAAAGAATGTAATAATAAATAATAAATTAAATCTCGACAATCTTGTCCCCTTTGTGCTTCCTCCACACCCGACTTCTTTATAATTGTGTTTATGCGAAATCCATTCTGGACTAATGCATTTCTTAGACGCGCATAATTGCATTCTTATCGAAATATGTCCGTACATGTGTTATTCGTAAATAAATAAACACGTTTCTGCAGCAATTCTCGTCTTATTAGCCATAAATGACCAGGTTTATATAGTTCCACAGTTTGACTTGTTGAATTAATTTCACACCTGCCCCCTGGAATGCTGATCCAATATCAGAATCATTGTACTAACTCTGATAGCACCATGATAGTTTAATATCGAGAGATTCTTCTTCTGCTGAATGATATTCAGTATTCCTGCTTATAGAATTGCTTCAATGTCAATAAATCAATTTGTTACCTTTGTCAGAAGAAGCAGATCCACAATTTTGAGGAGTGGAATGCATGTTTTTTTTAAATTTATTCATTGGTCATAGACATTTATTGCCCATCCCTGGTTGCCCTTGGAGGACAGTTGAGAGTCAACCACATTGCTGTGGCTCTGGAGTCACATGTAGGCCAGGCCGGGTAAGGACGGCAGATTTCCTTCTCTAAAGGACATTAGTGAACCAAATGTGTTTTTCCGACAACGGTCGTCAGTAGATTCTCAATTCCAGATACTTTTCTTTGAATTCAAATTCCACCAGTTGCCATGGTGGGATTCGAACCCAGGTCCCCAGAACGTGAGCTGAGTCTCTGGATTAATAACCCATTGGTAATACCACTAGGCCATTATTGAACCAGAGTGCTGTGGTTGGGGGGTTGACAGAGGCTGCTGACTCACTTTGACCCATTCCACATTTCAGTTTGAGACAGATAGTTCTACGGGGAAAAGCAAATTACTGCGGGTGCTGGAATCTGAAACAAAAACAGGAAATGCTGGAAAAATCTCAGCAGGTCTGACAGCGTCTGCGGAGAGAGAGTAGAGCCAATGTTTCGAGTCTGGATGACCCTTCGTCACCTCTGAAAAAGAATAATCCAGACTCGAAATGTTGGCTCTATTCTCTCGCCGCAGACGTTGTCAGACCTGCTGAGATTTTTCCAGCATTTTCTGTTAATGTTCCAAGTTGGACAAATCCTTGTTGAGGTATCAGTGCTGGGCTCAGCAATTTAAGAGACATCTTGGCTCTGACAAAAGGTTACCTGGACTCGAAACGTCAGCTCCTGACAGATGCTACCAGACCCGCTGAGATTTTCCAGCATTTTCTCTTTTGGTTTCGTCTTGCCTGATATTGGGAGTGTTGGTATTGGGATTAAGTAACTCTAACACAGCACAACCACTAGAACAGAATGAACTCAGGAAATGCTCCAGGTTCCCACCCCCAGTCAGGTGATTTTCCGTGAGCTGTTTTGGGCTCAGGTATTCATTTTCACTTTTACACCCATCCATCGAATCTAATTTACAAGAACACTTTCCAACATTGTCCCTTTGCAAGTGTGAGGTGCTGCAGGTGGGGTACTATTAATAGGTTAGAAACGAACCAAAGCAAATGCTCCTGGCAGGCTACAAACAGTATGAGTGAAACAGAGAACGGCTTGCATCTATAAAGCCCCTTTAATGTTGAAAAATTCACCAACACTCTTGACAGGAACAGAGAAAATTTGACACCGAGCTATAGCATAAAATCACAGAATCGTACAGCACAGATTCAACCCATCGAGTCTGCAGAGTATCTTACCCAGGTCCAATCCCCATAACCCCACATATTTACCCCGCTAATCCCCATAACCTAAACATCTTGGTAAGCAAAGGGGCAATTTAGCACGGCCAAGCCACCTAACCCGCACATCTTTGTGCAAACTCCACATCTGAGGTTGGAATTGGCCCCAGGTCCCTGGCCCTGTGAGGCAACAGTGCTAAACCCACTGTGCCACTGTGCCACCAAGAAGATATTTCGATAAGTGAGGAAAGACTTGGTCAAGGAGGTAGTTCTAAAGAGCATCTTAAAAGGAGTCGGGAGATAATGCTACAGCTTTACAAGACCCTGGTCAGACCCCATTTGGAGTACTGTGCTTAGTTCTAGTTGCCTCATTACAGGGGGGATGTGGAAACTATTGAGAGGGTGCAGAGGAGATTTACAAGGATGTTGCCTGGATTGGGAGGTAGGCCTTATGAAGATAGGTTGAGGGAGCTAGGTCTTTTCTCCTTGGAGAGACAAAGGATAAGAGGTGACCTGATAGAGGTGTACAAGATATTGAGAGGTATTGATCGGGTGGATTCTCAGAGGCTTTTTCCCAGGGCTGAAATGGTCGCTACGAGAGGACATAGGCTTAAGGTGCTGGGGAGCAGGTACAGAGGAGATGTCAGGGGTAAGTTTTTCACTCAGAAGGTGGTGAGTGAGTGGAATCGGCTGCCGTCGGTGGTGGTAGAGGCAATTTCAATAGGGTCTTTTAAGAGACTTCTGAATGAGTACATGGGATTTAATAGGATTGAGGGTTATAGGTAAGCCTAGTAGGGAGGGATATGATTGGCACAACTTGTGGGCCAAAGGGCCTGTTTGTGCTGTAGTTTTTCTATGTTCTCCATGTTCTATGTTCTAAAAGTGCACAGCGAGTGCATACTTCAGTGGTTAGTGAAAGGCTGGGCTTTACCCCTTGGTGAATCAGTAAGTATTTTAAAATATGCTTGAAGTTCTTTAATTGTTGATCAGACAGGCTGGTGTATTGTTCTGGGTGTAGTTTGGTAGGTCTTATTCAGGTATTCGCAGTCTGAGATAGGTTAACAGTAAGTATTGATTAACTACAAGAAACTATACCCAGAGGTCGAGGAAAGGTCAAAGCTGGGACCTGTTTCCATGCTTGCTCCTACACACAGCTCTGTCCAACATTACACTGATCCCTAGGTGTGGGTCATGTGTTCACTTATATCACTGTGTGGGCAGTTCTGTACCCAGTTCCACGTTAATCCTTTATGTCCCAGTTCCTTAGACTACACCTCCCCAAGTCTTTATCCAATATATATGCTAGTTATCCCAATATTCCCCATGTATTTACATCATTCTGATGGCCCCATCTCCAAGTTTCTGATGTCTGAGCTTCAGGTGGTCTGGGGGCTTTTTGACCCTTCCACATCTTGTTCTCACTCCTGTCAGGAGAAGGGTAGACTCTGTCATTGCACGGAAACTTTGCTGAATTGGAGATTGTTTCAGCATCCGGGTGTCTTTCTGTCCTCTTTTTCGGTATAAAGAACAAAGAGAATTACAGCACAGGAACATACCCTTGCCCCCACCAAACCGCCCCCCCCCACACCCCACCACCACCCACCCCCCCCCACCACCCCGAGCGCGCGCGCGCACACACACACACACACACACACACACACACACACACACACACACACACACACACACACACACACACACACACACACACACACACACACACACACCCCACAAGCCTGCACAGACCATGCTGCCCGACTGAACTGAAACCTTTTCCCAGAACCATATCCCTCTGCTCCTATCCTATTAGTGTATTTGTCAAGACACCCCTTAAAAGTCACTAATGCATCCGCTTCCACTACCTCCCCCTGCAGCAAATTCCAGGCACCCACCACCCTCTGTGTAAAAAACTTGCCTCGTACATCTCCATTAAGCCTTGCCCTTCGCACCTTAAACCTGTGCCCCCCCCCCCCCCCCCCCGGTAATTGACTCTTCCACCCTGGGAAGAAGCTTCTGATTATCCATCCTGTCCACGCCGCTCATAATCTTGTAGACTCCTATCAGGTCTTTTACAGTGGATGCTCTTTGCCATTCCCCAGTTGCAGTGACAGATGGTGGTTGGTTTATCCCGCTCTCGATGGAATGGACGAAGACTGGGATCCTCCCTAAAGTGTGTTTTCCTCTTCTTGCTGCCTGCCACAACACACACTGGGATTGGAGATGGGGCTCTTCCTGTTGTGAGGCTGTGACAAGGAAGTGATTTTTTTTCTAATGGTTGCCTGGATCGACTGGTCAGAATCTCCTTTGCTTTAGTGCAATCTTCCCGGGTCTTGAAAGCATTGAATCTCAGCTTTTGCTGGATATTTAAAGCTGCCTATTCGATCACAAGCACTTTTTTTTATATCAGAGTGAGCTTGGCCACCACATGTCCAGCCATCAACTCAGGACTTCTTGCACTGTGGATTAAACATTGTCATGTGAGTGTACCATGAAGAAAGTTTTTTTTTAAACCATGCAGCTTACAGCTTCAGCGATGTCATTGGGGCTGGAGCTAAGCTGTCAGGTGATAGGGGCTTTTATTCTTTGGGCTTTCAGTTTCGTTTTGGGGAGTGTGTTGGAAGCAGTTTAGCAGTAAGCTAAGAAGCATGCTCTCTCTCTTCCTGTTCTCTTTGTTTGGTTCTGAAACTATTATAAATTAGCTGAAGGAAGGCTTATTGCCATCCTGCCTTAAAGAAGCTGTGTTTTGAGAAACAGATTTGACTACAACCTCTTCCGAGGTTCTTCACAAGGGATTTTCAGCATTCGACCCAGGAGGTTGAATTTCTTTAACAAGTGGGCATTCACCTATGCTGTATTGTGCTTATTTCGAGGGGTTTGTGCATTGGATGTTGGCTTTGGTTAGAACAGGTTAGAGCTATATCCTTAAGAGTTATACATTATCGTGGTTGCTGTGTTTCTTGTTTGTAACTGTTAAAAGTTCTTGCTAATTGTCTTGCAATACACGTCAACAATATTCTTAATTAAGCTTTGTTTTTGATAAAAGCTCCATGTGGGTCAGTTAAATCACATCTGAAGTGAAACCTCCCATGCTCATCCTCACCACATTCAACATAAAACGTTACAGGTCAGACGAGCTTCATAGAACACCTTGAAATATCTAACCTGACTTGTAATAATGTTGATCTCTGACCATTGCAATGTTTAACTGGTGTAAGATGTTGGGCGTAGCTCGGTAGGTCTTATTAAGATATTTGCAGTCTGAGGTAGTTCAACAGTAAGTATTTGTTAACTATTAGAAATTATATACATAGGGACAGTAAAGTCCTAAACTGGGAGCTTTCTCCATGCTTGCCTTTACACAATATTACACTGAGCCCCAGAATGTGGGTTATGTGTTCGCTGACATCACTGTGTTGACTGTACTGTATTTATGTTAACCCTTTATGTGCCAGTCCCTTATATTACACAGGCAAACATCAAAGGAATGGTTGAGTGATGAAAATGACAGGTTTTTCTCCTCTTCATGCGCAAGTACCATGTATGCAGGAGAGACAGTGGCACAGTAGTAACTAAGTTACACGGGACTATTAATCCAGAGGCCCAGGCTAATGCTCTGGGGAATGTCAGTTCAAATCCCACCATGGCAGCTGGTGGAATTTGAATTCAACTCATAAATCTGGAGTCTAAAGCTAGTTTTAGTAATGGTGACCATGAAACTATCAGTGATTTTCATAAAAACCCATCTGGTTCACTAATGTCCTTTGGAGAAGGAAATCTACCATCCTTACCCAGTCTGGCCTACATGTGACTCCAGAGCCACAGCAATGGGGTTGACTCTCGATTGCCCTCTGCAATGGCTGAGCAAGCCACTCAGTTCGAGGGCAATTAGGGACGGGTAACAAATGCTGGCCTTGTCACTGGTGCCCACAACTCATAGCAGAATAAAACAAAAATGAATGAGATAAAATGATAGAAGGGTACAGCAGGAAAGGAGTTCATTCAGTCCGTTCTGGCGATGACAGCTCTATCCGGTTAGCTCCACTCGCTCCCGCTCTTTGTCACGTTTTCAAGTATTTATCCAATTCCCTGTTGAAGGTTATGACTGAATCTCCTTCCATTTCCATTTCAGGCGGCACATTTCAAATCACAACAACATGTTCAAATGTTCTTCTCCCTGCTTCTTCTGCCCATCTGTGTCCCCCTGGTTACCAATCCTCCTGCCACTGGAATTAGTTTCTCCTGATTTAATCTATCAAAACCCTTTAATGATTCTGAACCATAGAATCCCAACAGTGCAGAAGGAGGCCATTTGGCCCATCCAAATCTGTACCGACTCTCTGGAAGAGCATCTTACCCAGGCTCACCCTCCATCTCCGTAACCCCATACATTTACCATGGCCAATCCATTGAAGTTACACATCTTGAGACACTAAGATGCAATTTAGTATGGCCAATGCATTAACCAGCAGGTCTTTGGAGTGTGAAAGCAAACCGGAGTACCCAGGGGAAACCCATGCAGACATGGGAAGAGCGGTACGGTAGTACAGTGGTTAATATTGCTGCTTCACAGCTCCAAGGACCTGGGTTCAATTCCTGGCTCGGGTCACTGTCTGTGTGGAATTTGCACATTCTCCTTGTGTCTGCGTGGGTCCCCTCCGAGTGCTCCAGTTTCCTCCCACAGTCCAAAGATGTGCAGGTTAGGTTGATTGGCCATGCTAAAATTGCCCCTTAGCGTCCTGAGATGCTAAGGTTACAGGGATTAGCGGGTAAATGTGTGGGGATGTGGGGATAGGTCCTGGGTGGGATTGTGGTGCAGACTCGATGGGCCAAAGGGCCTCTTTCTGCACTGTAGGGTTCTATGATTCATGATTCACTGCTTCCTCACAGCGCCAGAGACCCGGGTTTGATTCCCAACTTGCATCACCGTCTGTGTGGGGGTTTGTATGTTCTCCCCATGTCTGCGTGGGTCCCCTCCAGGTGCTCTGGTTTCCTCTCACAGTCCAAAGATGTGCGGGTGAGGTGGATTGGCCATGCTAAATTGCCCCTTAATGTCAGGGAGACTAGCTAGGCTAAATGCATGGGATTATGGGGATAGGGCCTGGATGGGATTGTGTTCGATGCAGACTCGATGGGCTGAATGGTGTCCTTCTGGACTGTAGGATTCTATGAACGTGCAAACTCTACACAGTGATCCAGGGCTGAAATTGAAGCCAGGTCCCTGGTGTTGAGAGGCAGCGCTGCTAAGCACTGTGAATATCTCTAACAAATCTCGCTTCAATCTTCTCTACTTTAAGGAGGAAAATCCCAGTCTCTCCACTCGCTCCACATTGCTGAAGTCCAGTATCCTTGATTCCCGTCCAGTAAATCTCCTCTGCACCCTCGACATCCTTGCTCTCTGTCTCTCTCTCTCTGTATAAATCCCAGGCAGCTTTCAGCATTTTGCCATTCAGTTGATGAAAGTTGACAAGGAGCCTGCCCTGAGCGTAAAATGGAATGTGTTTATCGATTGCTGAACCTTGCAGAGGGTCACAGCTGTGGCAGCCATGCGGAACATCTGATCAAGCAGATGGTTTGCGAGGTAAAGCAAGAGAGCTGCCGCATGCGAGGCGAGCTGAGTGAAAAGTTGTCACACCTGGCTGGTATCCCAGCAGGGGAGGTGTTAGAAATCCCTGCCAGCAATTTAATGGGACTTGGAAAATAAAGCGCAGGACAGTATGTAAAAATATTGTATTTCCCGCTGACCCCTTTCAGTTTCTCTTTGTCTGCTGTGGGCTCACTGCACCTGTACCGTAATCAGACAGTCAGGTGGCATTTCACAGTCATGCCAACTAGGGCTTTACCTTGTTATGTTAGCCTTTCTTGCAAGACGGGATAAATAAAAGGGAGACTTTTGCCAAAAAAGCTTTTAAAAATAAAGCAGAGCTCAAAATCTCTTTTATTATGGCTGATTCAGTATTTTCACACTCTGCCCATGGGGATTGTGAAGAGCAGGGGAGCTCTCTCCGGTGCGCTGGCCAATATTTATCCCTCAACCAAGATGGCTAAGACCCAAGGCCGCAAGAAACTACTAAAGGTCGGGAATGTAGCCCAATCCATCACGCAAACCAGCCTCCCATCAATTGACTCCGTCTACACCTCCCGCTGCCTCGGCAAAGCAGCCAGCATAATTAAGGACCCCACACACCCTGGACATTCTCTCTTCCACCTTCTTCCATTGGGAAAAAGATACAAAGGCTGAGGTCACGTCTCAACTGACTCAAGAACAGCCTCTTCCCTGCTGAGATAGACTTTTGAATGAACCTACCTTGCATCAAGTTGATCTTTCTCTACATTCTAGCTATGACTGTAACATTACATTCTGCACTCTCTCCTTTCCTTTAGAACAAAGAACAACACAGGATGGGAAACAGGCCCTTCGGCCCAACGAGCCCGCGCCACCATTTCAACATTGTGAGTCCCCTCTCCACCCATGACCCTTGTCTATGCTTATGGCACTCCACATTGGAAACCATTCTCTCTATGAATGGTGTGCTTTGTCTGTATAGTGCGCAAGAAACAATACAATAGCGAACAATACTTTTCACTGTACACTAATACATGTAACAATAATAAATTAAGCAATAAATCAAGTAATAACTACAGAGTGACTGATGCTCTGATGATTTGCAGACTGGTTAAAGCTCTGATTACTAGCAACACTATCGTGCTTCCCTGGGACATGATTAGGGTCTTCATGGCTGGTGCAAGTTTCATGGGCTCCCGTGGACCTGGTGAGGAAGGAGGATAGATGTGGGGTTGTGTACACCCTTTTATAGGTGTCAGCTCAGGATTGAAGGTGTGAGCTCTGGTCTCCATTCCCCAGGAATGTGTGGAGCAGGATGTGGATGGTCAACTGATTCTGAGGCAAAAATACCAGTAGAACCATAGGGGCCCTCTGCCTTTCTGAGTAACACCGTCCGTCATGTCGATAGCAGGCTTCTGAGGCGAGCGAGATTGTTGCCACTATGGGTGTGTATTATTGTGTTCTGCACATTTATTGATTGTTGAACCTTGAAAGAGGCCACATCTGATCAAGCAGATGGCTCGAGACGCATTACAAGAGTGTGCAGTGAAGCTATAATGAGCATCATTAGAAACTCCACAGGAGATCCCTGTACAGACGCAGTTATAAATGCAAGGAAATGGAAGGAAAGAGAACTCAGCCCCCACGGTGGCCCAAAGTACCTCTGATGTCACAAAGAAGCTGTTAACATTACGCAGTGCATGAGCAAAGTGAAGACAGCCATGGCTCAGTGCACAGCTACCTTCCTGACCTGTTGGAGTCCATGGAGAGCACCTCCATGGCAGTGAGTGCCAGAATTCTGATCCACCGAAATTGGATAATGCATTTCGACGCAAGAGGAAGACTTTGTGCAACCGAATGCCTGAAACTTGGGGAATAACAAAAATTACAAATTCGAGGGAGACTTGCTTATCCAGGACTGCCATCCTGGAAGGAGGGATAGAAATTTGAGGTTAGAAAGGAGAGAAGTAACACTCTTTACAATGAGAATCGTTTAGCACATTGACTGAACCTGTGTTGGTTAAGTGAAATGAACATTGGCCATCAGCTCAGCACTGACCTGTGACTTTGGCATCCCTGTTGCTCTCTGCCGCCATCTTCTCTTCCGATGCCACTCTAACATATCTGCCTTTGAGCTGGCACACTGCCTCAACAATAATCCATGCCAAATTCAGCGACTGAAGACAAATGTTTCCGACCCATCATGATGGGACTCATGGCGGGAGATCTGACAGCGATGCCAAAATTCCAGGACTGGGCAATCCTGGTGACAGCCTAGAGTCTCATTTTCCTTCTTGGAATCCTATCCCATCTTCAGCAAAAGGGCAGTGTTGGATGTTTGTCCAGGGACAGTGCGTTCATCTTAGCGTCTTTGATTTGATTTGATTTATTATTGTCACATGTATTAGCATACAGTGAAAAGCATTGTATTTTGCGTGCTATACAGAGAAAGTATACTGTTCATAGAGAAGGAAAGGAGTGAGTGCAGGAAGCAGTAATAGCTAACCTGCACATCTTTCGAATGTGGGAGGAAACCAGATCACCTGGAGGAAACTCACGCAGACACCAAAAAATGTGCGAACCCCACACAGACAGTGAACCAAGCTGAGAATTGAACCTGGGTTCCTGAAGCTGTGAGGCAGCAGTGCTAATCTCTGTGTTAACACACGCTTTTGCTGAGAGTTCAAACTTCTGTCCCTGCCCTCTCAGGAAAAGACCCCGTGACACTGTTTACATGAAGGGCAAGAGACCTCCACCTGGTGTCCCGGCCAATACATGTCCCTCAGACAATGGTTAATCTAGATGATGCAATTCTTTATCTCAATGAGAGCTAGCTACGCGCAAACTGATTACTGCATTTCTCAACTTTGCAGCAATAACAACATCTCAAAAAGTATTTCATTGAGGGTGAGGATGGGGTTGAGGGAGGGGTTGCGGGTGGGGGTTTGGGTGGAAAGTAAAATCACAGGATACCCTAAAGTCATGAGAGTCACTATGTAAATTGCAAGTTATGTGTCTGAGTTGATCTTCCACCTCCCTCTCTTCAAAAGACATTCCTCTTCAGCTGTCCTTTTGTTACTTTGAACCATAGAATCTTACAACGCAGAAGGAGGCATTTGATTCTTTGTGCCGATGCCGGCTTGTTGGGAGGGCTGTCAAAGTTAGGATCTCCTGACCTCCCCCCACTCCCACTCGCCTTATAAATTGTTGTGAGATGCGAAGATTGCTGTGGAAATATGGAATCGCTGTAGTGAACGGCATTGCTCTGCGTCAACGGGGACAGATCCCTATGGTTCTCTCAAAGCAGTCAGGGCCACACAGACAAGGATCTCACCCAACCTCAACCCTGGAGTCAGAACCAGACTCAGGTCACAGAGTAATAGAATTATTAGTCACGGTCTTACAGACTTCAGGGAGGTGGGCTGGGATGGGGGTGGGGGTGGCTGGAGGGGTGGGGGTGGGGATGAGTTGGGGTGGGGGTGGGGTTGAGGGTGGGGCTGCGGGCGGGGGTGCGGGTGGAAAGTAAAATCACAGGATGCCAGAACAACAGATCCATTAATTGGTTTTGTTATTTGTAGAGGACCATCCCCCACCCCGCATCCCCAATAACAAACATGGAAACAGAAAACAAAGAAAATTACAGCACAGGAACAGGCCCTTCGGCCCACAAAGCCTGCTCCGACCATGCTGCCTGACAGAACTAAAACCCCCTACCCTTCTGGGAACCTCTATTTCCATCCTATTCATGTATTTGCCCAAATGACCCTTACAAGTCACTATCATATCTGCTTCCACTACCTCCCCTGGCAGCGGATTCCAGGCACCCGCCACCCTCTGCGTAAAAAACTTGCCTTGTACATCTCCTTTAAACCTTGCCCCTCGCATCTTAAACCTGTGCCCCCTAGTAATTGAGTCATCCACACTGGGAAAAAGCTTCTGACTATCCACCCTGTCCACGCCTCTCATAATCTTGTAGATTTCTATCAGGTCTTTGGCATTGGATGCTCTTTGCCATTCTCCAGTTGCAGTGACAGATGGTGGTTGGTTCATCCTGCTCTTGATGGACAAAGAAGTCAGCTTCTGACTATCCACTCTGTCCATGCTCCCCATAAGCTTGTAGACTTCTATCAGGTCTCCCCTTAACCTCTGTCGTTCCATTGAGAATAAACCAAGTTTCTCGAACCTCTCCTCATAGCTAATGCCCTCCATACCAGGCAACGTCCTGGTAAATCTTTTCTGTGCCCTCTCCAAAGCCTCCACATCCTTCTGGGAGTGTGGAGACGAGAATTGAACACTATATTCCAAGTGTTCCATTTGGGTGGGAGGCTGGTTTGAGACTGAAGAAAGGCAGCTGTATCAATGTAGAGTTTGCATTTAAACGTGCGTGCAGGAAATTGTCAATTGCTTGCTTGTGTTGTAAGAGCCTCAGATTTACTCTGGCGTCCAATAGCACAATATTCCCATGCTAATGGATGAGGATGCTGTCTCGCTCAATTCCCGGGAGACATTTCAATAAATTGCCATTCACCATAATAATTACATGCCCTCTAAAATCTTTAAATTGCCATTCTCACTCACCAAAGGTATTATGACTGATTAAGTCAGTTTAATAAAGAATGGTTTTCTGATTGCGGGCATACAAATTAATTTATGATTTGGAGTAATCTCCTTAAGTGGAACTGCCTAATACTTAAACCTTTTAGAATTTAAGAGAAAATATCGAGCAATGGTGAGCGAGACAGTAAGCAAGGGAAAGGACAACAAGGAGCGGGGGAGCATTCTCATTGTGAGCAGGAATGGTTTGAGCCTCTGTGAGTTCACTTTGGAAATGTGAGCATGTCTCTGGGATTCTCAATATCTGGTCCTGAATTCCCAATATGTGCTCTTAACATCCAAAAGTCCAGATATTGGTGGATTGGCCATGCTAAATTCTCCCTCAGTGTGCCCGAACAGGCACTGGAACGTGGCGACTGGGATATTTTCACAGTAACTGCACTGCGTTGTTAATTTAAGCCTACTTGTGATTTATAAATAAACTTTTAATATGGATCCGTATGTCAAGAATGCTGAAATTGGGAATTTAATTCCAGATGTAAAGACTGCATTCACTTTTACTGGCCATTTAGAGTAGAATCATAGAAACCTGACAGTGCTGAAGAAGGCCGTTCGGCCCATCACCAACAACAATCCTGCCCAAGACCTATCCCCAAAATTCCACAACACAAACCCCTGCTAATCCCTGTGACACGAAGGGACCATTTAGCATGGCCAATCAACCTAACCTGCACATCTTCCTTTCTCCATCTCTGCAGGTGATCTCTCTATTTCTCCTCTGAGATATTATTTGGAATTGGAAAGTCTTGGCTTGACAATATAGCTGTGCTGATACTGACCTCACTCATTTACCTACTGCATGCCAAGTATTGTATCAACCAATCACCAACCAGGGGAGGCAATGGTATTATCGCTAGACCATTAATCCAGAAACTCAGCTCACATTCTGGGGACCTGGGGTCGAATCCCGCCACAGCAGATGGTGGAATTTGAATTCAACAAAAGAAATCTGAAATTAAGAGTCTACTGACGACCGCGAAACCATTGTTGGAAAAACCATCTGGTTCACAAATGTCCTTCCGGGAAGGAAATCTGCTGTCCTTACCTGGCCTGGTCTACATGTGACTCCAGAGCCACAGCAATGTGGTTGGCTCTTAACTGCCCGCTGAAATAGCTTAGCAAGCCACTTAGTTCAAGGACAATTAGCAGCAATGCTAACCACTGTAGCACCATGCCGCCGTGTTAAAAATGAGATCTTATTGAATGTTGAATCAGGCTTGAGGACCTGGGTGGCCTAGTCTTGCTCTGAATTTGTGTGCTTGTATTTAGTAGCTCAGTACAAGGAGTGAAGCAGATTCTCTGGCCTCCCCTCAAACATTTTTCTCAGTGGCAGGAGGCAGTGTGCCATTTACTGGTGGAGGGACCTTGTGGTCCTGCTGCTGTAAAAGGGAACTGCCTTTCAAGGCACCCCACTCCACCGGGAAACTCACAGAAGGGGATGCGCCACCAGCAGCGACCAGAGAATCCCGTCGGAGTGAATGGCTGGAGAATTCCCCCTCCCAGATTCTCCTATCATTTACTCTTAAATCGCCTCCATTATTTATTTACTCTTTTTCAACACATTGCGTTTGGTGCATTGGGGTAAACTGTTATCCAAAGATTTTTTTTCCTTATTCATTTGTGAGACATGGGCGTCGCTGGTTGGCCAGCATTTATTGCCCATCCCTAGTTGCCCTTGGAGGGCTGTTGAGAGTCAACCCCATTGCTGTGGCTTTGGAGCCACATGTAGACCAGACCAGGTAAGGACAGGAGGTTTTCTTTCCTAAAGGACATTAGTAAACCAGATGGGATTTTAAGACAATGGTTTCATGGTCATCAGTAGATTCTTAATTACAGATATTTTTCATTGAATTCACCTCCACCTGCCTGGGTCCCCGGAACATTAGCTGAGTTTTTGGATTAATGGTTTAGTGAGAATACCACTAGGCCATCGCCTCTCCTAATTCTATTGCTCTCACACTACTTTAAACTCAATCCTTCAATTTATAAAACCTTTTATAGTTTAATTGTCAGGGTGCCAGACTAGAAACTCCAAGGTATATGATGAAGTCGGTCTAGACATCAACAAGTATTTGGTATAATCATGAGGAAAGGATGCTTCACTCCAGGGGTGATTCCACTGAGAAATTAATGATCTTTTTATCAAGACAAACTTCATTCATAACACAATTTAAATGTACCTCTAACAAAATGAAACAGTTTCACTCTTAACCGTTGAACAATCTTCAAACATGAAAAGAAAAATCTCTTTAAATCATAGAAATCCTACAGTGCAGAAAGAGGCCATTTGGCCCATCAAGTCTGCACTGACTACAATCCCACCCAGGCCCTACCCCCCTATCCCACCCGCTAATCCCTCTAATCTACGCATCTCAGGACACTAAGGGGCAATTTTAGCATGGCCAATCAACCTAACCTGCTCATCTTTGGATTGTGGGAGGAAACTGGAGCACCCGGAGGAAACCCACGCAGACACGAGGAGATTGTGCAAACTCTGCACAGACAGTGACCCAAGCCGAGAATCAAACCCAGGTCCCTGGAGCTGAGAAGCAGCAGTGCGAAGCACTGTGCTGACGTGCCGCCCTAACTTACTTCTAACTTACCACTATTCAGTTCCAATTAAGCAATATTTCTCTTATAGGCTTAAACCCTACTTTAATAATAGTTAGCAAATCTAGGCGTACTTGCTTTGACTTGGTTAACAGCAATGGAAATTCCAGTGAGATTTTGTAGAGAGACAGAGCTTAATAGTATCTTTAAACAGCCCTTTCCATTTCTTTAATCAAGAGACACTCCAAGGGTCCTTTTCTTTGGTAAATAAAAGTTCATTAAGCCTTCAGCTACATAATCACTTACACAAATGAGTAATTATTCCTGCTTTCCATCATCTGCTGTGTTCCTTCCGGACAAATTTATTTTAATTTATTTTTGTCACATGTTCTGGGATACTTGTGTTCTGGGATATTGTTTCTTGTGCGCTATAGAGACAAAGCATGCTGTTCATTAAGTACATAGGCAGAAGGAAAGGAGAGGGTTCAGAAAGTAGTGTTACAGGCATAGCTAGGGTGTAGAAAAAGATCAACAATATAAAGTAGGTCCATTCAAAAGCCTGATAGCAGCAGGGAAGGAACTGTTTTTGAATCGGTTGGTATGTGACTTCAGACTTTTGTACCTTTTTCCCGATGGAAGAATGTGGAAGAGAGTGCAGGGCAAGAGAGCCAAGAAATCAGGTTCACGGGATCTGCGTTCGATTCCTGGCTTGGGTCACTGTGCAGAAGCCTGCACGTTCTCCCCGTGTCTGCGTGGGTTTCCTCTAGGTGCTCTGGCTTCCTCCCACGGTCCAAAGATGTGCGGGTTAGGTGCATTGGCCATGCTAAATTGCCCCTTAGTGTCCTGGGATGTGTAGGTTAGAGGGGTTAGCAGGGTAAATATGCGGGTTACGGGGTTTGGGCCCAGGTGGAATTGTTGTCAGTTTAGACTCGATGGACTGAATGGCCACCTTCTGCACTGTAGGGGCTCAATGATTATATGATATTCGCAATATTAAAGTCATCCCATATAAAATATTAATACACAATGATAGAAATACTCCGTGACCTTAAATGTTAGCTATTTCTATCTCCTCAGATGCTGCCAGTCCTGCTGAGTGTACGCAGTGTTTCCTGTTTAGATTTCAGATTTTCAGCATCTGCAGTATTTTGCTGAAATACAAGCAATGGATCACTTTCCTGCTCCCTATTCCTCTCCCATTCTTCTCTCTCTCCCATTCTCACACCCAATCTGCTGAACCTCTCTCATCTCCCCTCTGTGTAATTTGTACAACAGCATTCCTGATAATTAGATGAGCTGGAATGTGTTAATTGCTCCCGACGTGAATCTAATTGCTCCCTGGGCCTGCATCCTCAAGGGCCAAATTTAGAAAGACAGGCAAAGGAGGGAGAAAGGCAGGAAGAAATTGCATTTGTACTGCCTCTTTCAGCACCGAGGGTCGAAGATTCTCCTATGTATGTGTTTTTTGAGGCGTAGTCATTGTTATCGGGTAGGAAATCAGGTTCAGAAAGCCCACCAAAGCCTCTACTTTCTCAGAAGACGAAGGAAATTTGGCGTGTCAGCTATGACTCTCACCAACTTTTCCAAGTACATCGCAGAAAGCATTCTTTCTGGTTGTGTCACAGCTTGGTATGGGCTCCTGCTCTGCCCAAGACCGCAAGAAACTACAAAGAGTCATGAATGTAGCCCAATCCATCACGCAAACCAGCCTCCCACCCATTGACTCTGTCTACACTTCCCGCTGCCTCAGCAAAGCAGCCAGCATAATTAAGGACCCCACACACCCTGGACATTCTCTCTTCCACCTTCTTCTGTAGGAAAAAAGATACAAAAGTCTGAGGTCACATACCAACCGACTCAAGAACAGCTTCTTCCCTGCTGCTGTCAGGCTTTTGAATGGACCTACCTTATATTAAACGATCTTTCTCTACACCCTAACTATGACTGTAACACTACATTCTGCACTGTCTCATTTCCTTCTCTATGAACGGTATGTTTTGTTTGTACAGTGTGCAAGAAACAATACTTTTCACTGTATGTTAATGCAAATAACAAAAATAAATCAATACAAATTCAATCAAATATAACAGCCAACTTGTTGTAGGATGATTTCCCAAACAGCAATGTCAAGATGACCAGATCATCTGTTTGGATGATATTGGTTGAGGGATAAAATTTGCTCCACTCTTCTTTACAGCAATGTTCTGGGATCTTTCACCCAGTGTGTTTTCTGGTAAAGTAGCTGTTACTCTAACTAGGATCTCTTAATCTTACCCTGGGATCTTCAATGTGGGAGTTGCCAGCTATGTGTCGATCATTGAGTCTTAGATGTTTTCAGCATGGAAACAGGCCCCCCCATGTCCAGGCTGCCCTTTTTTGTTAAACCACCGGCAAGATGGCATAGTGGCTAGCACTGCTGCCTTACAGTGCCAGGGACCAGGGTTCGATTCCTAGCTTGGGTCACCGTCTGTGTGGAGTTTGTATGTTCCCCCCGTCTCTGCATGGGTGTGCTCCGGTTTCCTCCCACATTCTGAAAGATGTGCTAGTTAAGTTCATTGACCCAAACTGGTGCCAGAATGTGGCAACTAGGGGAATTTCACAGTTACTTCATTGTAGTGTTAATGTAAGCCTACTTGTGATGAATAAATAAATAGAACTAGGCTAGTCCCAATTGCCCGCATTTGGCCCATACCCATCTTACCCATGTACCTGTTTAAATGCTTTTTAAAAGACAACATTGTACCTGCCTCTACTACTACCTCTGGCAGACACTCACCACCCTCTGTGCGAAAAAGATTGTCCCCATGGACCCTTTGGTATCTCTCCCCTCCCATCTTAAACCCATTCCCCCTAGTTTTAGACTCTGGGGTCACACTGGGTTACTCAGCCCTACACTGGATCAAGTACCCCTGGAGTGTGTTGGTCATACTGTACTAGCTAACCTGTACTACAAGGACAGTCAGTGAGATATGAGGATCACTGATATTGACATGGACTCAATGGAGTTTAGAAGGATGAGTCAGGGGATCTCATTGAAACTTACAGAATACTGAAAGGTCTGAATGGAGTGGACGTGGGGAAGACGTTTCCCTAGTGGGAGAGACTCGGACCCAAGGGCACAGCCTTAGAGTTAGGGACAAGCTTTTAGAATTGAGATGAGGAGGGATTTCTTCAGCCAGAGGGTGGTGAATCTGTGGAATTCATTGCCACAGAGGAGGCCGGGTCACTGAGTGTATTTAAGACAGTGGTAGATAGGTTCTTAATTGGTAAGGGGATCAAATGTTATGGAGAAAAGGAGGGAGAATGGGGTTGAGAAACATAGTAAGTAGTCTCAAAATGCCAGGTTAAAGTCCAACAGGCTTATTTGGTATCACGAGCTTTCAGAGCTTTGCTTCTTCTTCAGGTGGCATTCTTTAGGTGACGAAGGAGCGACACTCTGAAAGCTCGTGCTACCAAATAAACCTGTTGGATTTTAACCTGGTGTTGTGAGACTTCTGACTATGCCCAACCCAGTCCAACACTGGCATCTCCACATCGTTGAGAAACATATCAGCCATGACCAAATGGCAGAGCAGACTTGATGGGCTGAATGGCCTAATTCCACTCCTATGTCTTATGGTCTAATGGACGTGGACCACTGAGAGACAACCACTGATGGCCGTGACATCTGGAGGCTGACTGTCTGGAAGGGGACTGGAAGAGATGAACAGAAATGTAAAGTTCAGCTGGTTCAGGAGAGAATGCAGGGAGATCGGAGCTCATTGTATCGCCTATCTTCCCGGCTCACTGCCGACCTGGGCAGCAAGTGGAGTAGAGAGACTGGCCTTCGAGAGTGGCGGGGTGAAGGGTGGGATGGGCCCTGGGACACACCAGGATGTGTTTAACATGCAGAGTCCAATGATGGTGTAAACCGTCATCTGACAAGATGGAAAGCTGCCTTCGTGCTGCTTTCGATTCTAGAGGGATGTTGGCCCAGGTACCAGGAGAACGCTACTCTGCTTGGAGAGCTGTGCTGTTGATTCTCTTTAATACTTACTCCTCAAACAATTGCTGTTTTCTCTCGAGAAGGGCAATGCTTGATATTTTGAGATTTTTAATCTTTAACTGTAAATGTTTTTTTCCATGTTTCTGTTTGGCAGGTAGTGATTTAATTTGCTCAGATGGCATGTAAACATGTAATGTAGCCAGAAAACACTACATCAATTTACTTTGTCCTACTGGTTTTTACGCTGTGTCCTCACCATTGCTTCCAAAGGTTGCAGAAGATCGACCAAATACACTTCAGCAATGGAAAGGTCTTTTTAAACTGCGTCCTCCAAACCCACAATTTCTGTCTTCCAGGACAAGATCGTTTGATACACGGGAATACTGTCACCTGCAAGATCCCCTCAAAGCCACTCACCATCCGGACTATCACTGTTCTTTCACTGTCAGGACCCCGTGCACCCCGGACATTCTCTCTTCCACCTTCTTGTGTCGGGAAAAGGATACAAAACTCTGAGGTCACGTACCAACTGACTCAAGAACAGCTTCTTCCCTGCTGCTGTCAGACTTTTGAATGGACCTACCTCGCATTAAATTGCTCTTTCTCTACACCCTCGCTATGACTGTAACACTACATTCTGCACCTTCTCATTTCCTACTCTATGAACGGTGTTCTTTGGCTGTATAGGGCGCAAGAAACAATACTTTTCATTGTATATTAAAACGTGTGCCAATAATAAATCAAATCAAAATCAGAACTGCTCTGTGGGCGTACCTACGCCTCAGGTACAGCATCAGTTCAAGCACCACTTCCCCAAGGGGCAATTAGGGATGGGCAATAAGTGCTGGGCTAGCCAGTGGCACCCACATCATGTGAAGGATAGAAAAAATATAATTGCACCTCACCGATTTGTGAACTGGGTTTTGACGGAGGAAGGGAATAAATAAATCATGACAGTGACATGCAATACTTTTACTGTCATTTGCTCAACTTAACTAATTCCTTACTTCAGTTAGTGGAAAAATAATGACTGTTGTGTTAAGCTTCATTGCACATAATCTCCTGTCAGTCTTTGGACCATTCATGGAAGTTCTTTGGCCTATCTGTCGGGGGTTGTGGCGGGGGGGTGGGGGGAGATGTTTGTTTGTGTTGACAATCTTCCAGAAGGATGTCAGGGGATCTGTTCTTCCAGGCGCTCGACCAGATAGCACCCACTCACACCTTCAGCACCAATTTAAAATGACCAAATAGATTTCTAGCAAGCTCCCTAATTAAAGTGAAATAGGCTGATAAACACTCGCAAAGACAGAACAGGCAGGATTGAGCTAATTTATGTGGCTTGTAGAGGAGACCATAACTAGTGACCATAAATAAACAGTCGTCTCTAATAAATCCAGTGGGAAATGCAGGAGGGACTTCTTTGTCCAGTGACTGTGAGAATGTGAAACCTGCTAGCACGGAGAACTATTGAGGCAAATAACAGGAATACATTTCAGAGCAACCTGGATAAATAGGTTGTAGTAACTTTAAAGGCAGCTTATTGTGGCTTCAAGTTATAAAGGATTTATTACCAACAATATTTATATGTATATAGACAAGGGTCTGACAGAACTTAGAACCATAGAATTCCTACAGTGCAGAAAGAGGGCATTCGGCCCATCAAGCCTGCACTGACAACAATCCCACCCAGACCCTATCCTCTTAATCCCACGTCTCCCTGACACTAAGGGTCAATTTATCATGGCAATCAACTTAACCTGCACATCTTTGGAGTGTGGGAGGAAACCAGAGCACGCGGAGGAAACTCACGCAGACACGGGGAGAATGTGAAGACACCACTCAGACAGTGACACAAGCTGGGAATCGAACCTGAGTCCCTGCCACTGTGAGGCAGCAGTGCTAACCACTGTGCCATCGTGCCACCCAGTTCAATAAACATCTACTCTTTTCTCCTCCCTGGTTCCAACTGGGGTTCCTTCCCGGCCCAGGATGTGTGCTCTTGTTCCCGATTGGCTCGGCTTCCCATGTTGCCTCTCCATGGGGTCCGGCCCGATCACATGGCCCTCAGGGATCGCTCCCTTAAAGGGACCTTGCTACCATGTAGATAAAGGGGAAAAGAATGGAAGGATATCTGCTGCTGAAAGGGTAGAGTGACCAGGGACAACGGCACGCTCTTGTGGAGCACAAACACCAGTGTTTTTTTTTGACCATTCATGGGACAAGGATGTCGCTGTCTGGGCCAACATTTATTGCCCATCCCTAGTTGCCTGAGGGCAGTTGAGAGTCAACCCCATTGCTGTGGCCCTGGAGTCACATGTAGGCCAGACCGGGTAAGAACGGCAAATTTCCGTCCCGAAAGGACGTGAGTGAACCAGATGGGTTTTTCCGACAATTGGTTCATGGTCATCAGTAAATTCTTAATTCCAGATTTTTTTAATTGAATTCAAATCTCACTATCCACCATGGTAGGATTTGAACCTGGGTCCCCAGAACATTAGCTGAGTTTCTGGGTTAACTATTGAGTGATAAAACCACTAGCCCATCGCCTCTCCCAGTGTGGACCTGGGTGAGCTGGGTGGCCTGTTCCTGTACACGCCATGTAATATTTAAAAAATCTTTTCACTCAAGGTCAGCTTGTCAGATCAACACGTTCCGGTAATTATCATTTGTCAGTGAAACTTTCAGGGAGCAATATATTCCCTTCCAAGTCTCGGAGGCTTCATAACATATGGAAATGAAACATGCAAACAGAATCACATTACAACAGACACGTAGGGACTATTGTCTATCATTTTCTGAACCACTTTCTCCCACTCTGCAATTCGCAAAATCAATTTTTTCCTACTTAATGGAATTTATGAGCAGAACGAGGAAACGCCGCACTGTCAGATGTGAAGGGCCCTGTCACTCAGCAAGTTGCACAGTGTTCACCTTGGGCTCCAGCATCCAATATCATGGAATACAACCCACCACTCTGGGAAGTTATATCGGTGTGTGTGACACGTGCGAAGCAGGGAGGGTATAAAATCTTCCTGAGCTGTGAAGAATTTATGTCGAAGGAGTAGTCCTGATCTCAAGCAAGTGAAATTCCTTGTTTGCTGGAAGGTTTAGAATTGGAGGGATTATAAATTCATAAGTTCATAAGGTATCGGAGCAGAATTAGGCCATTCGGCCCATCGAGTCGGCTTTGCTATTCGATCATGGCTGATATGCTCCTCATCTCCAGCTCAGCACAACATCAAGGGCCGAAAGGCCTGTACTGTGCTGTACTGTTCTATGTTTCTACGTAACCGTAATACGTGCGGGTTAAGTAGATTGGCCATGCTAAATTGGTCCTTGTGTCCGAAGGTTTGATGGATTGCCATGGTAAATGTGTGCAGTTACAAGGATAGTGTGGGATGAGAGCCTGGGTAGGAAGCTCTGTCAGAGAGTCAGTGTGGGCCAGATGGGCTGAATGGCCTCTTCTGCACTTTTGGGGTTCTCTGATTCGATGAAAGAAATTTGTCGTCCTTACCCCATCTGCCTACCTGTGATTCCAGGGCCATAGCAATGTGGTTGACTCTTAGCTGCCCTCCGAAATATTCAAACAAGTCACTCGGTTCAAGGGCAATTAGGGATGGACAACAAGTGTTGGCTCAGGCAGTGAGACCCGGCCACCCACATCCCCTGAACAAATAAAAAGAAAGGAGGCCTCCTTATTGGCTTGGTGGGAAATGTTGGGGGGGGTGGGGGTGGGGGCAGGATGGTGCTTTACATAATATTCCAAGCCTGATATCGACAGGTTTGCTTTTATCGGTGAGGATCATCACAGGAATCGGAGCGGAGGCCACCACAATCTCATTGAATAGCGGAAGACGCTCAAAGGGAAGGAACGGGCTTCTGTTTCACTGTGAGGCGTGGAAGCCACTTTACGATGCAAGACATGAACTGCTTTTGTGTTGCTCCAGTGCTCGTAACTTCTCAATCTTGACATTTAATTTGTGAATATAAATCACTTTGGAGGCTGGTTAAGTTCTCTGATATAGACTGAAACATGAGTTGTTACATTCTTCAAGGGACAAATAGACTTGAGTGCAATTTGGAAATAGTAAATACACAAGAAAGAAAACTCCGTGTTCACTCATTAAACGTCAGTCGCTGGCGATTTTCAAGCAAAGGCCAGGATTTCAACATTTCTTTACCCAGAGGGTGGTGAGGGATTGGAATGCCCTGCCTGCTGCAGTTGTAAATGCGCCTAGTTTGGGGGCGTTTAAGAGATCCGTGGATAGGTTTATGGACGAAAAGGGATTGGTTTAGGTTAGTGGGTCATTGTTTTTTAACTGGTCGGCGCAACATCGTGGGCTGAAGGGCCTGTTCTGCGCTGTAATGTTCTATGTTCTATGGTGACTGTTTAATTTTAAGTTTATTTTATCAGTGTCACAAGTAGTCTTATCCTAACACAGCAATGAATTTACTGTGGAAATCCCTCAGTTGCCACACTCCAGTGCCTGTTCGGGTACACAGAGGGAGAATTTCGCACGGTCAATATACCTAACCAGCACATCTTTTGGACTGTGGGATGAAACCCACGTAGACATGGGGAGAATGCACAAACTCCACACGAACAGTGACCCAAGGCCAGAATCGAACCTGGGTCCCTGGTGCTGTGAGGCAGCGGCGCTAACTACTGTGCCACCATGCCGGATATTACATTGAATCTCCAACACAAGACCAGACCATTCATCCTCACTTGCCTGTGCTGTACACTCACCTCATCTCAGTCTGCTCTGTCTCACTCTCTCAACATATCCTGAATCCGTCTAAGATTCCACAATATTCTATCCACTTTCCTGTCTGACTGAGAAACATTGACAATGAATAAAGGCCGAGGGCAGAAAACGGAAGTCTTTTGAAATGTAGAAGTGAAAATGTATTGCTTCAAATTCTAGAGACAAACCATGGGACAAATGATGTGGTGTTTAGAATTGTAAGAGCAAAGAGAACTTTAAAATGTAATATCCAGAGAAGGGAATGTCAGTGTTTTGGCCATCAGATAGCAACATAGAAACTAGAAGCAGGAGAAGGCCATTCTGCCCATCGAGCCTGCTCCGCCATTCCATAGAAACCATAGAATATTCCAGCTCAGAAACAGGCCTTTTGGCCCTTCTTGTCTGTGCCGAACCATTTTTTGCCCGGTCCCACTGAGCTGCACTTGGACCATATCCCTCCACACCTCCTCTCATCCATGAACCTGTCCAAGTTTTTCTTAAATGTTAAAAGTGACCCCGCATTTACCACTTTATCCGACAGTTCATTCCACACTCCCACCACTCTCTGTGTGAAGAAGCCCCCTTAATATTCCCTTTAAACTTTTCCCCCTTCACCCTTAACCCATGCCCTCTGGTTTTTTTTCTCCCCTAGCCTCAGTGGGAAAAGCCTGCTTGCATTCACTCTATCTATACCCATCAAAATCTTATACACCTCTATCAAATCTCCCCTCATTCTTCTACGCTCCAGGGAATAAAGTCCTAACCTAGATTTCGGGACGTTCCTGGAAATCTAATGCTACATGTGTTGATGTTTTGTCTCTTTTACTCCGCAGGTGCGTCAGTCCACCTTGTTGTCAAACGAGGGGCATGCACACGGTGGGTCGTGCGTGGGCTGCTCTTGGATGTTTCGAGAGTGGCCTAGTACTTCGCGTCGTTTGTGTATGCTTAAAACTGGACCAGCAGATGGGCACCACGACAGCTCAGTGACTATCACTGCTAGCTGTGCAGATACATGGATTTGGGCCTGTGTCTGTGGGAGTTTGCGTATTCTCCCTGTGGTTGCGTGGGTTTCCTCCGGGTGCTCCGGTTCCCTCCCACACCCCAAAGATGTGCTCTTAGGCTGATTGGTGAAACAAATTGTCCCTAAATTATTCTCCCCTGAATCTGGTTTTCAATGGGGGTACCATAAGCATAGACACGGGTCAAGGGAGGTGTAGGGAAATGCTTTGTTAAGATGGCGGCGTGGGCTCGTTGGGCCGAAGGGCCTGTTTCCTGTGCTGTGTTGTTCTTTGTTTCTTTGTTCTTTATTCAATCTCTCTGTAACTCTGCTTCTCAAGTCCCGGCAACATCCTTGTGAACCTTCTCTGCACTCTTTCAACCTTATTTACATCCTTCCTGTAACTAGGTGACCAAAACTGTACACAATACTCTAAATTCGGCCTCACCAATGCCTCATATAACCTCACCACAGCATTCATTTTGATCATGGCTGATCCTCGAATTTAATATCCTGATCCCACCCTTCCTCCCCATAAGATACAAAAGTCTGAGGTCACGTACCAACCAACACAAGAACAGCTTCTTCCCTTCTGCTGTCAGACTATTGAATGGACCTACCTCACATTAATTTGATCTTTTTCTACACACTAGCTGTGATTGTAACACTACATTCTGCCCTCTCTCGTTTCCTTCTCTGTGAACGGTATGCTTTGTCGGTCAAACACACAAGAAACAATACTTTTCACTGTGTACTAATATATGTGACAATAATAAATCAAATCAAATCAAATATCCCCTGATTTCTTTAGCCCTAAGAGTTATATCTAATTCCTTTTTGAAATCAGACAATGTTTTGGCCTCAACTACATTCTATGGGAGTGAATTCCACACATTCACCACCCTCTGGGTGAAGAAATTTCTCCTCATCTCAGTTCTAAAAGGCTCACCCCTTATTCTCAAACTATGACCCCCAGTTCTAGACCAGATCAGAGCTGAAAAAACTGCAGCAGCCTCTTCCAGAGGGCAAAGTTCAGGCAGCAGAATGATGTCCACTGGCTAGAGGTACAAGGACAACATGTGTAAGTTTTTTTTAGGTTTATTTATTAGTGTCACAAGTAAGCTTACATTAACACTGCAATGAAGTTACTGTGAAAAGCCTCTAGGGGCAGCAGTTAACTCGATAGTCAATATCTTTTCCCAAAGGTCGGGGAGTCTAAAACTAGAGGGCATAAGTTTAAGGTGAGAGGGGAGAGATACAGAAGTGTCCAGAGGGGCAATATTTTCACACAGAGGGTGGTGAGTACCTGGAACAAGCTGCCAGAAGTAGTGGTAGAGGTGGGTACAATTTTGCCTTTTAAAAAGCATTTAGACAGTTACATGGATAAGATGGGTATAGAGGGATATGGGCCAAATGAGAGCAATTGGGACTAGCTCAGGGTTTAAAGAAAAGAGCGATAAGTTGGGCCAAAGGGCCCGTTTCCATGCTATAAACCTCTATGACTCTATGACTCTAGTTGCCTGTTGGGGTACACTGAAGGAGAATTTAGCAGGGCCAATGCACCCAACCAGCACATCTTTCAGAAGCTTTCCTGTTAGTCACGCACCATCAGAATTTGGAAATATATCATTGCTCCTTCACTGTCGCTGAGTCAAAAATCTTGGAAAAGCTTCCGAACAGCGCTCTGGTCACAATAGTTCAAGGAAAAAGCTCACCAGCACCTTCGTAAGGGCAATTACTCAGGTAGAGATGCCACCTTCCAAATGAGAAACCTGGTGGTTCTCCAGGGTAGGTGTAAACAGTCCCATGGCATCATTGGAGGCAAAACAGGGGAACTCTCTTCAACCAACACCTCTGAAGACAAATGATCAAGTTATAATGATATTGCTGTTTATGGGAGCTTGCTGTGTAGAATCTCTCTGCTGTGTTTCCTTCATTACAGCAGCAATTATACTTCAAAAATATCTCCATTGATTGGAGATTCCTTGGGATACAGGTATATAAATGCAAGTCTGTTCACTCCTGGACACCACTACAAGCATCGGGAAGAGTTGAACATCCAAGGCATCTATGGAGTAAAGTGTTGTTAATTCCTTTACACTTGAGCAACTCACATAGAACTCAATGACTCCCTTTGACATAAAGGCAAAATACTGCAGGTGCTGGAAATCTGAAAGTAAAGCAGGATATGATGGAGCTACTCAGTAATTTTTTTTATACATTCATGAGATGGCACAGTAGCACAGTGGTTAGCACTACTGCTTCATAACTCCAGGAACCCGGGTTCCCGGCTCGGGTCACTATCTATGAGGAGTTTGCACACTCTCCCCGTGTCTGTGTGGGTTTCCTCTGGGTGCTCTGGTTTCCTTCCACAGTCCAAGATGTGTGGGTCAGATCAGCCATGATCTTATTGAATGGCGGGGCAGGCTCGAAGGGCTAGATGGCCTACTCCTGCTCCTATTTCTTATGGTTAGGTTGTATGGCCATGCTAAAAATTGCCCCTTAGAGTCGTGAGATGCGTAGGTTAGAGGGATTAGTGGGTAAATATGTAAGGATATGGGGGTAGGGCCTGGCTGGGTTTATGTTCGGTGCAGACACGATGGACTGAATGGCCTCCTTCTGCACTGTAGGGTTTCTATGATTTTGAGACATGGCTGTCGCTGGCTGGTCAGCATTTGTTGCACGTCCCTCGTTGCCCTTGGAGGGCAGTTGAGAGTTAACCACATTGCTGTGACTCTGGAGTCACATGGAGGCCAGAACAAGTAAGGATGGCAGATTTCCTTCCCTAAAGGACATTAACATAAGAAATAGGAGCAGGAGTAGGCCATCTCACCCTTCGAGCCTGCCCCGCCATTCAATAAGATCATGGCTGAGCTGAAGTGGATCAGTTCCACTTTCCCGCTTTCTCCCCATAACCCTTCATTCCTATTAGTGAACCAGATGGGTTTTTCCGACAATTGGCAATGGTTTTATGGTCAAAGTAGGTTCTTAATTCCAGATTTTTTTTACTGAATTGAAATTCTATCAGCTGCTGTGGTGGGATTTGAACCCTGGTCCCCAGAACATTCGCTGAGTTTCTGGATCAATGGTCTAGCACCAATACCACTAGGCTATTGCCTCCCCATTAATTATGTTTATGGAGAGTGAAACAGACTTGATGTTTCGAGTCGACAATGTCTCTTCTTCGGAACTTGCCTCCCTGGGTTAAAAATTTTCATACTTCAGGGCAGCTGTGAAGTTTCAGATGAGTGGCAAATCTCTGTTTGAGAAATGGTTCACCCTGGGGCTTTATCCTTCAGTTAATAAAAGAAATGAGGAGGTTTGTGCAGGTATGACTGGAATTACTGACACCTTACACAGCACTTGAGGAATTGAAAGACATTCTTCATGTCTGCATACTTCTGATAGAAAAAGAAATAAAAGTTATATTTCAAAAGACATCATACAAATAGGGTATATCATGGCCAGGAGCGAGATATGAAATTTCGTTCCTCTGTTTCTGATGTTGTCCATAAGTCAATCTGCTTTTGCTGTTTGTCACTGTTGAGACAGTGCTACTTGGAGAAATATTACATCACCGTAAGGCAATCACTGAATGACTACACTTCAATTTCACTTCAGGGATCTGGGTTCAGTTTATGAGAGGCAATTTAATCACCATCCTTCTACGCTTAATGATCCCAGATAATCCCTTTGACAGCACCATCCAACTGGAAGGACCCCACACACCCCGGACATTCTCTCTTCCACTTTCTTCAGTTGGGAAAACGATACAAAAATCTGAGGTCACGCGCCAACCGATTCAAGAACAGCTTCTTCCCTGCTGCTGTCAGACTTTTAAATGGACCAACCTTGCATTAAAGTTGATCTTTCTCTACACCCTAGCTATGACTGTAAGACTACATTCTGCACTCTTTCCGTTCCTTCTCTATGAACAGGATGCTTTGCCTGGATAGCGCGCAAGAAACAATACTTTTCACTGTATACTAATACAATAATAAATCAAATCAAATCACATGGAATAAGGATAAGGGCAGCAGATATTTGGGAATGTTAACATCTAGAGGTTTTCCTCCAAACCACTCATCATCCTGACTTGGAAATGTATCACTGCTCTTTCACTGTCACGGGGCCAAAATCTTGGAACGCCCTCCCTAGCAGCGCTGTGGGTGTACCTACACTACATGGACTGCAGTGGTTCAAGAAGGCAGCAGCTCACTGCCATCTTCTCAAAGGGCAGTTAGGGATGGGCAATGAATAGAGGCCTGGCCAGAGATGCTTGTCCCATGAATGAATGTCAAACAATGTTTCAGATGAATAAACAGTGGAAAAATAATCCATAATCCAATACAAATTGGTGTCAGCCATGCTCCACTTAGTCCAACGCCTTTGGAATGAAGGTCAGTACAGAAAGACTAATTAAACTGTTAAATTACAAGCATCGGGTACGAACTTTGTTTGTGTTTTGTGGAGGTTAAGAGCGATTTAAGTTCTTTAAAACAATCCAAGGATTTCATTAGCTTTTAGAATGCGAGATTAAGAACGCATGAGTGATTGAAGATCCTGTATTTAAAATGTTAGAAAGTCTTTGATCAGTTGGACGTGGAGGAGTTTGTTCGCCTCTCATGAAATTGAAAACTAAAGGACTGTTTGACTTTGAGCCAAGAAGCATCCAATCAGGAACAGAGTCTGTTCGAACAAAGAAAAATTCCAGCACAGGAACAGGCCGTTCGGCCCCTCCAAGCCTGCACCGACCATGCTGCCCGACTGAACTAAAACCCCCCTACCCTTCCGGGGACCACGTCCCTCTATTCCCATCCTATTCATGTATTTGTCCAGACGCCCCTCAAAGCTCACTATCGTATCTGCTTCCACTCCCTCCCCGAGTTCCTGGCACTCACTACCCTTGCTTTGCTTTCTGATTGGCTGCTGGAAGGCTGTGTTGCTATGATGGGTGTGTTTAGTGACCAATGGCAGGAGAAGGGGAGGGGTGTGTGGGGGTGGGGGGGGGGTGGGGTGGGGGGAGGCGGGGTGACTGAAGATCGTGTGATGAAATCTCGAGGAACGCGTCCAATCAGAGGCAGAAATGCCGAGCCGCAAGGCGAGCTCTTTATCTTGGAGCAGGAGAGAGCTGTCAGAGTGATCAATGCCTGAGCTCAGGCCCCAGCTCGTATCGAGCTTGAGGAGATTATCACGCCCGATCGCCCTGTGAGCAGACTGGTGAATTTAACCCGCTGCTCCGAACACTGAAAACCTCCAGCCGCACAGGGATATAAATCACCGCAGGGTCAGATCCTGCTCTTGGTCACGTTGGCCAAACAGCCAGTTAGCTGACGCTCAGTGAGAGGGAGAGAGAGAGCGGCCCACTCCGCTCACAATCCCACCTCACATTGTGTCTCCACAGCAGCTTTCCCCAAAGCCCGTGCTGTCTCACAAATAAACAATTCTAATGTAGCTCGTGCAGTAAGTGCTCACACACTACTGTTTAGAACATAGAACATTACAGCGCAGAACAGGCCCTTCGGCCCACGATGTTGCGCCGACCAGTTAAAAAGCGATGACCCTCTAACCTAAACCAATCCCTTTCCATCCATAAACCTATCCACGGATCCCTTAAACGCCCCCAAACTAGGCGCATCTACAACTGCAGCAGGCAGGGCATTCCAATCCCTCACCACCCTCTGGGTAAAGAACCTACCCCTGACATCCGTCCTATAACTACCCCCCCTTAATTTAAAGCCATGCCCCCTCGTGCTAGCTTTCTCCATCCGAGGAAAAAGGCTATCACTATCCACCCTATCTAAACCTCTAATCATCTTATATGTTGCAATAAGGTCCCCTCTTAGCCGCCTTCTTTCTAACAAAAACAACCTCAAATCCCTCAGTCTCTCCTCATAGGACCTCCCCTCCATACCAGGCAACATCCTGGTAAACCTCCTCTGCACCCTCGACTCGGCAGGCAGCTCGCAATTTAGAACACTTGAGCTGCGTTGAATGTTTCCTGACAACATGACAGTAACAGATCTCTGGAATATTACCACCACGCCCGTCCTGAATCACAGGACTCACAGAACGGAATTCTCCATTGGCCTTGGGTGGGGTTTTATGAGACTGGCACAAGCGAGATTGTAAAATATCTGGCCTGTATGTGGCATTTGCCTCCATCTTTTTGATTTGATTTATTATTGTCACATGTATTAGTTTGCAGTGAAAATTATTGTTTCTTGCGCATTATACAGCCAAAGCATACCATTCATAGAGAAGGAAATGAGAGGGTGCAGAATATAGTCATAGCGAGGGCGTAGGGAAGGATCAACTTAATGCGAGGTAGGTCCATTCAAAAGTCTGACGGCAGCAGGGAAGAAGCTGACCTTGATTTGGTTGGTGCCTGACCTCAGATTTTTGTATCTTATTTCGACAGAAGAAGATGGAAGAGAGAATATCTTTCATGATACTGGCTGTTTTGCTGAGGCAGCAGGAAGTGGGATCTTAACACTATCGTTATGCATCTTCCGCCCAACGTGTCAATGTTCACTTTATTTATCATATGTACTTTTAATGTTTGCTCCCAGTTGTAGATGGGGCGGTCACGTGTACACCAGGGTGGCCTGGACATAGGAAGTGATGTGTTGCTAGCGTTGGAGAGCCCCCTGCAGCACGGGCAGACCCACAGCATGCTAAGATGGTCGATGGGCGGCATGGTGACTCAGTGGTTAGCACTGCTGCCTCAGCAGTTAGCACTAGGGACCCAGGTTCGATTCCTGGTTTGGGTCACTGTCTGTGCGGAGTCTACACGTTCTCCCCATGGGTTTCATCCGGGAGCTCCGGTTTCCTCCCGCAGTATGAAAGACGTGCTGGTTAGGTGCATTGGCCAACTTAAATTCAGACAGTCACCTCAAGCCGGAATTGAACCCGGTTCCCTGGCGCTGCGAGGTAGCAGTGCTAACCCCCGTGCCGCCCTGATCCTCATTCTTAACTTCCTCCCCATCTCTTTAATATCCCCCATCCCCACAATGCTCTGAGATCCTTCTGAGAATCCCCTCAAATCACTGTAATTCACACTTGGAACATTTTGTCCACTTTGGACACTTTGGGTGGGATTTTGTGGCCTCATTCGTCCCAAAACTGTAAAATCCCACCCGAGTTCAACAGACCTTTCCATGGTCTGCCCCTCGCCCGCTCTGTTTTCCGTGATGGGCAGGGCAGTAGATATCTGACAACTCCAGCTCGAGCCCATTCACTGGAGTTTAGAAGAATGAGGGGGGCCAATCTCATAGAAACCTATAAAATTCCAACAGGACAAGACAGGGTAGATGCAGGAAGGATGTTCCTGATGGTTGGGGGAGACCAGAACCAGGGGTCACAGCCTGAGGATTCAGGATAGGTGGTTTAAGAGAGAGGTGAGGAGGAATTCCTTCACCCAGAGAGTGGCGAACCTGTGGAATTCACCACCACAGAAAGCAGAGGTCAAAACATTGAATGATTTTCAAGAAAGAGTTCGCTACAGCTCTTGAGGTGAAGGAGATCAAAGGATATGGGGGGGATGGTGTGTTCAGGTTTGAGTCATAGAGTCATAGAGGTTTGCAGCATGGAAACAGGCCCTTTGGCCCAACTTGTCCATGCTGCCCAATTGAATTAGATGATCAGCCATGATCATAATGAATGATGGAGCAGGCTTGAAGGGCCAAATGGCCTCCTCCTGCTCCTATTTTCTATGTTTCCATGGACTGCCCCATTCCACAGTAAGAAGTCTCACAACACCAGGCGCTAACGTCCAACAGGTTTATTTGGTAGCGAAAGCAACTAGCTTTCGAGCCTCTGACCCTTCGTCAGGTGAGTGGAGAGATCTCCGGAGCACCTGGAGGAAACCCACGCAGACATGGGGAGAGCCCTCCACTCACCTGACGAAGGGTGAGGGGCCCGAAAGCTCGTGGCTTTTGCTACCAAGTAAACCTGTTGGACTTTAACCCCTGGTGTTGTGAGACTTCTTACTGTGTTTACCCCAGTCCAACGCCGGCATCGCCACACCGTTCCGCACTGACAGGTCAGTTACATGATAGACTGGTGGGGAGTGAGTCTCCTGCCCTGACAGTCTAACTCCATTCCCAGAATCACAGTCCTTCCGCATTGGGGAACGTGGTGAAAATTATCATCAACCTCTGAGGCTCAGACTCCATTCAACATCTTTCAAAAGTTAGTTCATATGAAAAAATATTACATTTACCAACTGATGATCGAGCACCAATCCAACTATCGAGTGGTTTGTGTATAGTTCCTTTAATTGGTTTTTAGTGTTTTTTTTAGTCTGGTTACTCGCACAGAGTGGATACACACTCTTGTTAAAATTGCTTATTTTTCTGATAAACCCACTTGTCGATGTACTAATAAAACTGTACTGAGTTACTGCTTGGAAATACACAAGGGAGTTCTTTTCAATGGGAATAATAGAACCAGAGTGTTTGTGTTCTATTACACTGCCCAATGGCATTGTTCCGAGAATTATCTTATCTTAAACTCACTTATGGCACAAAAGGACAGCCATTCATAAAATCACAGAATCACTACAGTGCAGAAGGAGGCTTTTCAGCCCATCGACTTGACACCGACTCATTCCCAGGCTTACCCCATCACCCCACTTATCGACCCCACTAATCCCCCTCACCCTAAGGGGCAATTTCCCACGGCCAATCCGCCTCACCCGCGCATCTTCGAACTGTGGGAGGAACCCGGAGTGCCCGGAGGAAACCCACGCAGACATGGGGAGAATGCGCAGACGGTGACCCAAGCCGGGACTCAAACCCGGGCCCCTAATGCTGTGAGGCAACAGTGCCAACCACTGCGCCACCGTGTCGCCCACCGGGAAGGTCTAAGTTGTGTTTACGTAATTGTTACTGGAAGCTAGAAGTCAAAGTTAACGCTCAGCTGAAACGCTGGACTGGATTGCTCTGGGTGTGGTCCTACAGGGGGTGAATGCTGGGAGAGTTGCCATTGGCACCGTGGTGGGTTTTAAAAATGACACTCATTCTTAGTAAAGTTCCCCGGGAGGCGGAGGGGAGACGGTGCCCGAGCACGACCACCCAACATATTTTATGGCTCTTACATTTGAGCTACTGGGGATCTCCCGTGAATGTCTGTATAAGTTGTGTATGTTTATTGATGTCTTTTTTTTTTACACCCACAGGTGATTCAGCCCGCCTTGTTGTCCAACAAGGGGCATACACGCGGTGGGTCGTGCGAGGGCTGCTCTTGGATGTGGCTTCGAGAGTTGCCTAGAGCTTCACGTCGTTAGTGTACGCTTAAACTGGACCGACTGATGGGCAACACGACAGCTCAGTGACTATCACTGTTTGCTGTGCAGATACATGGATTTGGGCTGTGGGAGTTTGCGCATTCTCCCCGTGCGTGCGTGGGTTTTCTCCGTGTGCTCCGGTTTCCTCCCATAACCCAAAAACGTGCTCTTAGGCTGATTGGTGTTAACAAATTGTCCCTAAATTAGGCATCCCTCAATCTGGTTATAATTCTGTAAACTTGAACACCTTTATTGTGGAGTCCAATAGGTGTAAGACAAAGGTAGAAGAGGGCATTCACAATGTTAAGATGGCGGCATGGGCTTGTTGGGCCGAAGGGCCTGTTTCCTGTGCTGTGTTGTTCTTTGTTCTCTCCCTCCTGAGCTTGTCTGGGATGTCTGATGGCCGGGTGCAGGCGGGGAGACCAGTCAGCTTTCAAGCTGGTGTGTAATCATGTTGACCTGTATAGATGTTCTCACAGTGGGGAGGAGGAGGAGGATTCAGGCGTTGAGGCTGGAGAATGAAACGTTGATGTGCGGAGATGATGTCAGCCTTGGGAAACGTGATACATCGCTGACAAGGAGAGGACAAATCAGGTCTTATTTTTGCGTCAGAATGAAAGGTGATTGGGAATGTCGTGTGATTTTCCACTCCCATCATCAAACCCGCCTAACAAAAGCAGGGGCAGAAAATCCCGGCTGTCAAATCTGTTTCTCTCTCCACAGACGCTGCCAGACCTGCTGAGCTTTTCCAGCATTTCCTGTTTTTATTTCAGATTTCCAGAATCTGCAGTATTTTGCTTCTACTTTATTATCCTATGAGCATCTGTGATGCTGGGGACCTGTGGGTGGCACAGTTGCACGGTGGTTAGCACTGCTGTCTCACAACACCAGGGACCCGGGTTTAATTCCAGCCTCGGGTCACTGTCTGTGCGGAATCTGCACATTCTCCCCGTGTCTGCGTGGGTTTTCTCCGGGTGCTCTGGTTTCCTCCCACAGCCCAAAATGTGCAGGTTAGGTGCATTGGCCATGCTAAATTGCCCCTTAGTGCCTTGGGATGCATAGGTTAGAGAGATTGGTGGGGTAGATATATTGGGTTATGGGGATAGGGCATGGGGTGGGGTTGTTGTCAGTGCAGGCTCGATGGGCTGAATGGCACTGTAGGGTGTCTATAATTCTAAAAGACCTCAGCTAAAATGGGTCAAAATGGGTTATCCAATTCTGGCTGAAGATTGCTGTGAATGCTTCAGCCTCCTCTTTTGCAATGATGGGCTGGGCTCCTCTATCAGATGGGGATATTTGTGGACCCTCCTCCTCCAGTGAGTTGTTTAATTGTCCACCACCATTCACCACTGGATGTGGCAGGACTGCAGAGCTTAGATCTGATCTATGGTGGAGGAATTGCTTAGATCTGTCTATGACTCATTTCTTCCACTTTAATATCTTGTTGGAGTTTAGAAGGATAATAAGGGGGGATCTTATAGAGACATATAAGATAATGAAGGGACTAGATAGGGTGGAGGGAGAGAGATTCTTTCCACTTAGGAAGGAAACCAGAACTAGAGGGCACAGCCTCAAAATAAGGGGGGTGGGGGGCGCAGTTTAGAACGGAGTTGAGGAAGAACTTCTTCTCTCGGAGGGTGGTGAATCTGTGGAATTCTCTGCCCACTGAAGTGGTGGAGGCTACCTTGCTGAATATATTTAAGTCACGGGTAGATAGATTTCTGATAGACAGGGGAATTAAGGGTTATGGGGAGAAAGCGGGAAAGTGGAACTGATCCACTTCAGATCAGCCATGATCTTATTGAATGGCGGGGCAGGCTCGAGGGGCTGGGTGGCCTTCTCCTGCTCCTATTTCTTATGTTCTTATTGTGTTGCTGCTCCACCAGGCTGACACCTCGTTTTTTAGGTATGTTTGGTGTTGCTCCTGGCATGTCCTCCACATTCTTCACTTAACCAGGGCTGGTTTGGTAGTAATGGCAGAGTGGGGGATATGCCGGGTCACGTGGTTACAGATTGAGATTGAGTTACACTCTGCTGCTGCTGATGGCCCACTGTGTCTCACAGATGTCTGTTTTTCAGTTGTTGGATCTATCCTGAATCTATCCCATTTAGCACAGGGATAGTGCCACACAACTTGATGAAGGCAATGTGAAGACAGGGCTTCATCTCCACAAGAACAGTGCGATGGTCACTCCTACCGACACTGTCATGGACAAATGGACCTGCAGCAGGCAGCTTGGTGAGGGTGAGGTCAAGTATGCTTTTTCCCATTAGTTCCCTCACCACCTGCCGCTGTCCCGGTCTAGCTGCTGTGTCCTTTAGGAACTGGCCAGCTTGCTCACCAGTGGTGTAACTGAACCATTCTTAGTGATTTACGTTGAAAGTTCCCTACCACCGAATACACTCTGTGTCCGATAACAGCCTCCCCAGTGGTTGTGGAGGAGGGTCTATTGTAGCCTTGGAATGTGAGAGGGATGCGCTCAAGTCTCTCAGCTTGCTTTCCGTGGTCAAAGCCTTTCTTTGTCCCTTACAAGATGTTTGTAAAACAAAGAAAAGACTTGCATTCATATATAACCTTTCAAGGCCTCAGAAATGTGTAAATCATTGAGTTTGAGAATTTACCAGACATGTTGGCATGTAGATCAGAGCAGTATTCATGTTTTGATTAAGGGTTCATTACTCTTTGGAAGGAGCTTTCGCTCTGAATCTGACTTCCATAAACTTTGGACATACTTGCTGGGTTTTATGAAGAGTCTCCCGAAGCCAACAAAATCGTTAAGAAAGCCCATCAATGCTTCTACATTCTCAGAAGACTAAGGAAATTCGGCATGTCAGCTACGACTCTCACCACCTTCTACAGATGCACCATAGAAAGCATTCTCTCTGGTTGTATCACAGTTTGGTATGGGCTCCTGCTCTGCCTAAGACCGCAAAAAACTACAAGAGGTCATGAACGTAGCCCAATCCATCACACAAACCAGCCTCCCATCCATTGACTCTGTCTACACTTCCCGCTGCCTTGGCAAAGCAGTCAGCATAATTGAGGACCCGACGCACCCCGGACATTCTCTCTTCCACCTTCTGTCGGGAAAAGATATAAAAGTCTGACATCACGTACCAACCAACTCAAAAACAGCTTCTTCCCTGCTGCTGTCAGACTTTTGAATGGACTCGCATTAAGTTGATCTTTCTCTACACCCTAGCTATGACTATAACATTACAATCTGCACTCTCTCCTTTCCTTCTCTAAGAATGGTATGCTTTGTCTGTATAGCGAGCAGGAAACAATAGTTTTCACTTATGTTAATACATGTAACAATAATAAATCAAATCAAAGGGGAGCTTCACTCTGCATCTTACCTCGATGGCACCTGATATGGAAAGGCTTGAAGAGGTCACAGAGAGAGAGAGAGAGCGAGAGAGAGAGAGAGAGAGAGAGCGAGAGAGAGAGAGAGAGAGAAGGAGAGACAGAGAGCTTTATTTTCTTATTTAACCCATGCCATAGCTGGCTGGTGAGTGTTTAACTCTGCAATGAGGAGACATCCCTCCTGAGACATGTGCTACCCTGACCTGGAAGGGATTAATGGAGATATTTGATACCAAATACTCCATGTAATAATAATGGATGTTGCATTTGCCATTGTCAGCGTAACTCACCTCATCATCACCTCAGCCTCACAATATCTAACGTCAGCTGTGATCAATTTCCAGGTATCTTCAATAGGAATGGAAAACGCAGGAAATACTCAGCATCAATACTCAGAGGTAGAGATATTCTTCCTGCTTAGAAAGGAAAACAGAACCAGAGGGCACAGTCTCAAAATGAGGGGGGGGCACTTTAGAACAGAGTTGAGTCAAAGGGTGGCGAATCTCTGGAATTCTCTGCCCGTTGAAGTGGTGGAGGCTACCTCGCTAAATATATTTAAGTCACGGGTAGATAGGTTTCTGATAGACAGGGGAATTAAGGATTATGGGGAGAAAGCGGGAAAGTTGAACTGATCCACTTCAGATCAGCCATGATCTTATTGAATGGCGGGGCAGGCTTGAGGGGCTAGATGGCCTACTCCTGCTCCTATTTCTTATGTTCTTATCTGTGGAGAGAGAGAAACAGAGTTAATGTTTCAGGCTGATAACATTCCACCGAAATGGCAAGAAGTTAAAGATGTAACAAGTGCAGGGGTAGGGTTAGGGTTAAGGGTCTAACCGTAACCCTAACTTTCTCCTTTCCATGGGAAGGGCCTGTTTCCCGTGCTGTGTTGTTCTTTGTTCCTTCTTCTCTATGAACGGTATGCTTTTCTGTATAGTGTGCAAGAAACAATACTTTTCACTGTATACTAATACACCTGACAATTATAAATCAATTCAAAAGGGATGGGGGGGGTGGTGTTGTTGCAGAGAGGGTGGTGGAAAGAACACAGGGTAATTATAGGACAGAATTATGGGGGATTGGAGAAATGATGACGGTGGAAGGTTGAAGGGGGTTGGGCTTTGAGAAAGTGAAGCTGGATTAAGGGATTGCATGGTGGCACAGTGGTTAACACTGCTGCCTCACAGCACCAGGGACCCGGGTTCAAATCCAGCCTCAGATCTGTGTGGAATTTGTACGTTCTCCCCGTGTCTGCTGGATTACCTCCAGATTCTCCCCACAGTCCAAAGATCTGCAAGTCAGGTTGACTGGCTGTGCTAAATTGCCCCTGAGTATCAGGGGGATTAGCCAGGTAAATATGTGAGCTTGCAGGAATAAGACCTGGGTAGGATTGTTGCTGGTAGAAGCTCGATGGACCGAATGGCCTCCTTCTGCACTGTAGGGATTCTATGATTTGGCGGAGGTGTAACTCATTCCAGCAGCATCATTGCCAGCTTAGCAGAAGAAGCGATGGTAATCTGAAGTTTTGGAACTCAGTATTGAGGTCAGAAGATATCAAAAAGTGCCTCCTGGAGAAATGAGGCTCAGTTCTTCAAGCTTGTGCAGAGTTCCGCTAAAGCAGATTAGGAGGCTTTTGTTTGAACACATCTTTATTTAGATGCATGACGTAAACTGTGAAGTTAAAAGTGTTTTGTATTGGGCTTACATGTCCCATCTCTCTATCCTTGAATATGACGGGCTCTTAATCAGAGCGTAAAATGTATGTATGCGGTAACCAAGGGTTAGTCACCCAATAGAACAAGTTTAAAATAATGAAGCGAGTGTTAATGGGTGTCAGTTTGGTTGGACTTTGGAAGGACAATGTAACCTGCCCATCTTTGAGCAAGTGAAATTGAAACTAATGCCTTGCATTCAAATCCCCGGACAGTTTGTTAGAGTTACTTGAATTGAAATGTCAAGTGATTGAGTATTTTAAAAGAAATTGTGTTTTGAGATCTATTCAAAGCGTGTTAAAATGGAACACATTGACATTGTTATATCAGCAGATGGAAGGGCACAGCAAATTCAAAAGCAGCGATATCTCCCACAGCAACACAAAACCAGTCATTATGATGTCTTCATCTGATGAACGCTGGCTGCTAAGCAACCACTCAGGCCCCCTCGTGTAGATGTTGGACCAGCTCAGAGTCTTCTACTTAACTCTGAGTGACAAACAATACAAACAGCAACTTGGGAAGTTGGAACAGCAAGGCTAAGTGGTACGGAACACAACAACACACTTACTGAAAATGTGAAATCATAGAATCATTGAATCCCTGCAGTGCAGAAAGAGGCCATTCAGCCCATCGAACCTGTGCTGGCGACGATCTCACCCAGTGTTAGAGTGTAACCGGTCACAACTTTGTATTGGTTGTAATGTGACCAATGGGAACAAGACGTAAGGGTCAGCTGACCCAGTAAACCATGGAACCAATTACAGGGTGATGTAATAGTCAGCTGACCAGCTGATTCACTACAAATAAGAAACCATGTAGAATTGATGGAAGCTTGGATTGGCCCAGGGCGAGGCCCCAAGTTTGGAGTAATGATGTTTCTTCATTAAACCCTTTTTTGGATTTTTAAGTTGGAGTAAGTCATGTTGTATTTTTGCTATCTGCACTTCTGAAGAGCTCCTTCTGAAGAAACGCCCATTACTCTTTCCTCTCCTGCTAGTCCCCCTGACTCTAAAAGGAGCAATTTAGCCCGGCCATTCAATCTAACCTGCATGTCCTTGGACTGTGGGAGGAAACTGGAGCACCCAGAGGAAACCCACACAGACGTGGCAGACGTAGACAAAGACACATCCACGTCATGGCTACCGTCAACACCACAAAACATCGACTCAAAGTGGAGAAGATCAGCACGAGGATTGTGCATATTGGCATCAAGTTTCTACAGGGGGTTTTTTTGTCTTTGGATGCCTGTGTTTGTGAACCAACCTCCACTCAGCTGATGAAAGAGCAGTGCTCTGAAAGCTCGTGCTACCAGATAAACCTGGTGTTGCAAGACTTCTTACTGTGCCCACCCCAGTCCAACACCGGCATCTCCACAATAGGACGATGACTGATCCAACATTCCCCACGTCCACTTTCCTATAACTTTCCCTGTAAAACCCTGATTCCCTTATTAATCAAGAATCTATCTCAGTCTTAAATATATAGATTCATAGAATCCCTGCACTTCAGAAGGAGACCATTTGGCCCATTGAGTCAGCACCGACTCTCTGACAGAATATCTTTGCCACTCTATCCCCACATATTTACATAGTTAATACCTCTAACCTACACATCTTGGGACACTAAGGAATAATTTAGTACGGCCAATCCATCTAGCCCATGTATCTTTAGAGTGTGGGAAGAAATCGGAGCACTGGAGGAAACCCATGCAGACATGGGGAGAACATGCAGATTCCACACAGACAGTGACCTGAGGCCAGAATTGAACCCAGGTCCTTGGCAGTGCTAACCACTGTGCCACCATGCCACTGTACATAATTCCTTACCACAGCTCTCCATAGCAAGGAATTCCAAAGACTGATAACCCTCTGAGGGAAGAAATTCCCCCCTCATCCCAGTCTTAAATTGGTGTCCTTTTATTCTGAGACTGTGCCAATGAGGTGAAACATCCTCTCAGCATTTACCCTGTCAAGCTCCTTAAGAGTCCTAAGTGTTTCAATGAGATCACCTCTTATTCTTCTGAATTCCACTGAGTAGAGTCCCAACCTGTTTAACCTTTCCTCACAAGACAATCCCTCCACACCGGGGGTCACCCCAGTGAACCTTCCACAAACTCTCTCCAATGGAGTTGTTGTCTGGCTCCTTCACATTCTGTGATGGTGACAGGAGACAGCTTGGCTGAGCAGTTATTGCACCCAGCAGTGAACCTGTCCATTCACTGGGTGTCCATTCACTGTGTGTCCATTCACTGTGTTCATTTGCTAACTGTCCATTCTCTGCCTGTCCATTCACCGTGTGTTCATTCACCGTGTGTCCACTCGCTGTCTGTCCATTCGCTGCCTGTCTAGCAGTAATCAGATGTGCGGCACTCCTGGCGTTGCCATATGCTACACAAGTCTGGCCCATTCCTCACTCCTTGTGCTGTGATGATCAAGCGAGGCATCTTCCTCTTTAATCTGGAGTTTGAAAGTGGCCTGGGTTCACAGGGGTGTGATATCCATTGAGATAAAGGGGGAGAAACAGGCCCAATATTGACCTAATACTGAAGGCCACCTCTGTGTGTGTCTGCAAACTGGGCTTAGATCCTCAGTAGAAAAACACCACTAGCAACACAAAATTATTATGGGTGGCACAGTGGTTAGTGCTGCTACTTCACAGTGCCATGGACCTGGGTTCGATTCCCGGCTCGGGTCACTGCACATTCTCCCCGTGTCTGCTTGGGTTTCCTCCCAGTGCTCCGGTTTACTCCCACAGTCTGAAAGATGTCCAGGTTCGGTGCATTGACCCGAACAGGCGCTGGACTGTGGCGACTAGGGGATTTTCACAGTAACTTCATTGCAGTGTTAACGTCAGCCTTACTTGTGACACTAATAAATAAACTTCAACTTTATTACTTGCTGAAGTCTCCGAATTGCGCTGGAACCAGTATGTCCTGAGTCACAGTGGAATTGAGCGAAGACTACAGGCCTCGCTATCCTAACTCCAAGAAATTATAGATGGACAGTTTGTAACCGCGGGGATGATGCTGCAATCCTTCATTTCATTAAGCTGAGAAAACAATAAAGGAGAAGAAAGGTTATTGCACATCTTCGAAAGAGGTTTGAGAGTTTTGACAGGGTAAATAAGGAGAAAATGTTTGCACTGTCAGGAGTGAGTGGTGATGAGCTGGAAGTCACTGCCAACAAAGGTGGTGGAAATAGAGATCATTAATGACTTCAAAGAGAGAAGCTTGCAGGGTTTCAGTGTGGAGCAGGAGAATGACACTGACTGGAATACTCTGCAGTGAGTCACCTGGAGTTGATGGGCCGAACGGCTTCCCTCTGGACTCACCACGTAAACACAGTGGCTACAAGAGCAGCTCAAGGCTAGGATTCCTGAGGTGAGTAACTCACCTTCTGACTCCCCAAAGTCCATCCACCATCTGCAAGGCGTAAGTCAGGAGTGTGATGGAATACTCCCCACTTACCTGGATGGGTGCAGCTCCAACAACACTCAAGAAGCTCGACACCATCCAGGATAAAGCAGCCCCGCTTGATTGGTACCACATCTACGAACATCCACTCCCTCCATCACTGACACTCAGTAGTAGCAGTGTGTACTATCTACAAGATGCACTGCAGAAATTCACCAAAGGTCCTTAGACAGCACCTTCCAAACCCACGACCACTTCCATCTAGAAGGACAAGGACAGCAGATAAATGGGAACACCATCACCTGCAAGTTCCCCTCCAAGCCGCTCACCATCCTGACTTGGAAATATACTGCAGTTCCTTTGCAGGTATAGGATCCAAAATCCTGGACTTCCCTCCCTAACAGCATTGTGGGTCAACCCACAGAATTGAACCCACAAGTTGGCAGCTTCTCAGGGGCAACGAGGGATGGGCAATGAATGCTGGGCAGACAGCGGCGCCAATGTCCCACGAATGAATGAAAATATAGAATGAGCTGGTGACTCGGTGACCCAGGGAGGGTCGGCAAGTTGGAGAGCACAGATTCAAGCAGAGGTGAAATGAGGAGATGTTTTATTCAGCGGTGAGGTGTGGCGATGCAGAATTCACTTCCTGGAAGAGTGGGAGAAGCAGATTCAATCGTGACTTTCAAAGGGTAATGTAACTCCTTCAACCAGCTGGCGTGACTCTGAATGGCCTCTTTCTGTGCAGTGAGATTCTATGAGTTACAAGAGGCAGAGCTCAAACACATTCCCAGTGTTGTTTATGTGTAAGAGACAGAGCATTCCCAAAGGGTAAGACGGATCCACAATGGTTAGCACTGCTGCCGCACAGCTCCACGGACCAGGGTTCAATTCCAGTCTTTGTCACTATCTGTGTGGAGTTTGCGCATTCTCCCCGTGCCTGCGCGGGTCTCCTGCGGTGCTCCGGTTAGCCCGTTGATGGCAGGATCTTCTAGTTTCTTAAATTCATTTACGAGCATCACTGGCTGGGTCAGCACTCATTGCCCACCCCAAAGTGCCCTTTCACTTCAGAGGACATTTGTAAGTCAAGCACATTGCTGTGGATCTGAAGTCACGTATAGGCCAGCCTGGGTAAGGACGGCAGATTTCCTTCTCCAAAGGACATTAGTGAACCAGATGGGTTTTTCCAACAATTGACCATGGTTTCATGGTCATCAGTATGATCTCAAACCCCAGATTTCATTTATTGAATTCAAATTTCACCATCTGCCATGGTGGGATTCGAACCCGGGTCTCCAGGGCACTAACCTGGCTCCAAAAGAGAAAATGCTGGAAAATCTCAGCAGCGTCTGTTAGGGGAGAAAAGAGCTGACGTTTGGAGTCCAGATGAGCCTTTGTCATCTGGAGTTGACCAAAGCCCAGGGCACTAACCTGGGTCTCTGGATTAATAGTCCAGCAACAATACCAGTCCCTCACTGCCATCCCAGATGCAAGTCACTCCTTTTGTTATATACTTGTAACATTGACTAATTGGGAGGGGAGTGACTGTTATTGACAAAATCAAAGCCCACCAAAGGGTCACATTATCAAACAACAATGAAGGTCAATGAGACGAATCGGTTTCTGAGCGCATTCCTTTAGTTTTATTGCAACGGGATTAAAAATTAAAGAGATAAAGATTAATATTTTAAAGAAACAATGTCTGGCAGGATGAGAGTGAGCAATAATTTAAATTAAATAAATTAAGCAGTGATTTATTACAGGTCACCAGCTTTTAAAAGAGAAACAGTCTGGTAAAAGTGTTAGAAAAATACATTTTTTGTCGCATTGGGTCAAAGAATGCAGACATTGTAAAAATTAAGGAGATTCAGTGATAGAGAGAGGTAAGTTAGAGGTAACATAAACACGTCAGGAGAATGTGTGCCAAGTGAAATACAGGAACAGTAATATCGAATCCATCAAGTGTATTTATTTTGATAACACCCTGCAGTCCTCTGTTCAGAGATCAGGTTCAGGAATTCTCTCAGTGAAGTATGGCTTTGCTGAGGCAGATATATTTAACTTGTCTAAGATGCCTAATATCAAAGTACAAATCTACCAGAAATAACAACAAGGAAAGTACACTCAGTTCTACCCAATTCCTCCTGTACGGCTTCGATGCAAGTCACAATACACACACGCTTGCCCCCTCAGTAATGGGGCTGATGGCCTCCTTCTGCACTGGAGGACTCTATGACATTACTCCTGTGCTGCCCACTCCATAACTGCCCGCCCCCCCCTTCACCAACCCTCCCCAACCTCTGTGCCCCCACCATCTGCTTTCCTCCTCTGTTCAAGAGGTCCAACTCCACAGTCACCAATGACTATCACAACTTGATGGCGATGTGTCACGTAGTCAAACTGCTGGGGTTTAAGGTGAGGAATAGATATTTGAGGTTGTTGAATGGCCAGAACCTATCGAACCTAGACCCAGCCTCAGTTTGAAGAAGAATCTGAACGTAGAAATCTCTGAAGACCTTTCTCTTTCCTCCAACACAACATCGTCCCTCTCTTTTTTAGAAAATGAAAGGAAGTCTTGCATTTATAAAGCACTTTTCATGATCACTGGCCATAGAACCATCCAACCCCACAGTGCAGAAAGAGGCCCTTCGGCCCATTGAGTCTGCACTGACCACAATCCCACCCAGGCCCTACCCCCATATCCCTACATATTTTACCCACTAATCCCTCCAAACTAAGCATCTCAGGACACTAAGGGGCAATTTTAGCACAGACAATTAGCCTAACTCGCACATCTTTGGACTGTGGGAGGGAACCGGAGCACCCGGACGAAACCCATGCAGACATGAGGAGAATGTGCAAACTCCACACAGACAGTGACCCCAGCCAGGAATCGAACCCAGGACCCTGGAGCTGCGAAGCAACAGTGCTAACCATTGTGCTACCGTGCCACCCATCTCAAAATGTTTTTTAAAATTTGTTCATTGAATGTGGGCATCGCTGCTGAGGCCAACAATTGTTGCCAATCTTCCTACCAGAAGGGGCTCTGGAGTCACTGTAGGCCAGACTGGATAAGGGCAGCAGATTTCCTTCCCTAAAAGAGCATTAGTGAACCAAATGGGTTTTTCCTGACAATAATATTAATTTCACATTTTTATTGCTTTAAATTTCACCATTTGTTGTGGTGGGATTTGAACCCAGTCCCCAGAGGCTTTTCCATGGGTTTCTTGATTCCAAGCCCACTGACAGTACCGTTGCACCACTGTCTCCCTTAATCATGAGTTCAGTGATTCTGAAATGTTGACACAAAACTAATTCCCAAAGTAAAAATAAACAACCCTTCACTTAAGCCACTTAAGGGCCAATAAAAGGAATCCCAAAGACAACTCAGTGCCAATGACATCAGCAAAGGCTGTGAGCTGAAGAGAGCATGATTTCTTAAAAACTCTTAAAGGTACACCAACGTCACATAGGAACAGGCCTTCGGCCCTCCAAGCCTGTGCAAATGAGGTTTACTAGGCTGATGCCGGAGTTGAGGGGGTTGAGCTATGAGGAGAGGCTCAGTAAATTAGGCTTGTACTCGTTAGAGTTTAGAAGAATGAGGGGAGATCTCATTGAGACGTATAAGATGGTGAATGGGATGGATAGGATAGAGGTGGAGAGACTCTTCCCGCTCAGAAAGGATAGTAGGACTAGGGGGCACAGCCTCAAGATAAAGGGGGGGCGGTTTAGAACGGAGCTGAGGAGGAACTTCTTCACTCAAAGGGTGGTGAATCTCTGGAATTCTCTGCCTGTTGAAGTGGTGGAGGCTACCTCGCTAAATATTTTTAAGACGCGGGTTGATGGGTTTTTGATAAGAGAGGGGATTAAGGGTTATGGGGAGGAAGCGGGAATGTGGAACTGAGCCACGACAGATCAGCCATGATCTTATTGAATGGCGGGGCAGGCTCGAAGGGCTAGATGGCCTACTCCTGCTCCTATTTCTTATGTTCTTATGTTCTTAAATCATGATGCCCTAAAATGATGTGCTGGTTAGGGTGCATTGACCATGCTAAATTCTCTCTCAGTGCACCCGGACAGGTGGCGACTAGGGGATTTTCACAGTAACTCCATTGTAATATTAATGTATCAGCCTACTTGTGACACAAATGAATAAACTGTAAGCTAGAGGAGGAAGGATGTCCTGTGCTGATAATGGGGTGAAGAGGTTCATCTTGCATTTTTGTCCTTCTCCCTTTGCTGCTCTATCTGACCTAATGACCTCCTCCCACTCCTGAGCCAGGAGTGACCCCCCTGGCCAGATCCTAGTGACCAAGTGCTCTCATTGTATTGGGCATCCAACTGGTAGCACAACATTTATCCTCTTCAGGAAGAATCTTCGGAGAATTTCCGGAATAAATGTTGCTTGTGTGTTGGTGAAGGTTTAACAAAAAGAGTTTCTTGATATGTGGAGTTGGTGGCGCAGTGCTATTTTCACAAGAGCAGTAACGCCTCTGGCGACCTTGGCTCGAAGTTCTCATCAGAGAAATTTGAATTCAGTAACGATGCCTGTGAAAACATTGTCAATTGTTAAAACTCAGCTGGTTCACTAACGTCCTTTGGGGAAGGAAATCTAAAATTTATTTATTTAGTGTTACAAGTAGTCTGTAGGGAGTTTGCACATTCTCCCTGTGTTTGCGTGGGTTTCCTCTGGGTGCTCCAGTTTCCTCCCACAATCAAAAAATGTGCAGGTTAGGTTGATTAGCTGTGCTAAATTGCCCCTTAATGCTCCGTAGGTTAGAGGGATTAGGGGGGTAAATATGTTGGGTTACAGGAATAAGTGAGATCGTTGTCAGTGAAAACTCATTGGACCAAATGGCCTCCTTCTGCATTGTAGGGTTTCTATGATCTTATGATTAACACTGCAATGAAGTTACTGTGAAATTCTCCCAGTTGCCACTCTCCGGTGCCTGTTCAGGTACACTGAGGGAAAATTTAGCACGGCCAATGGACCTAACCAGTGCATCTTTTGGACTATGGGAGGAAACTGGGGCACCCGGAGGAACCCCATGCAGAACTGGGAGAATGTACAAACTCTACACAGACAGTGATCCGAGCCAGAAATCAAACCTGGGTCCCTGGCACTGTGAGGCAGCACTGCTAACCACCGTGCTGCCTCCTTACCTGGTCTCGCCTGTGTCTCCAGACCCACAGCAACATGGTTGACTCGTAAGTGATCCAGCAAATCATTCAGTTCACTGGAGTTTAGGATGAGAGGGGATCTGAGTGAGGTATGTAAAATTTTAGAAGGTATTGATAAGGTAAGTGTTTCCTCTTACGGGGCAATCTCAAACAAGAGGTGACAGGGATAGGTTGAGAGGCAGTAGATTTAAAACTGAGATGAGGAGGAACTACTTCTCACAGAGGGTTATCATTGAATCCCTACAGTACAGAAGGAGGCCATTCAGCCCATCGAGTCTGCACCCACCACTATCCCACCCAGGCCCTATTCCCGTAACCCCACATATTTATCCTGCTAATGCCCTGATACCAGGGGCAATTTAACACGGCCAATCCACCTAACCTGCACATCGCAGGTTCCTTTGGGAGGAAACGAGAGCACTCGGAGGAAACCCACGCAGACACGGGGGGAAAGTGCAAACTCCACACAGACAGTGTGACCTGAGGCCGGAATCGAACCTGGGTTCCTGGCGGTGTGAGGCAGCAGTGCCAACCACTGTGCCACCATGCTGCACCCATGAACTCACTGCTCCGTAGCACAGTGAAGTCTGAATCACTGAATGGTTTCATGAGGTAGGTAGATATATTTCTAATACCATTAGGGGTAAGGGGATCCGGGGAACAGTTGGGGAGGTGGATTTGAGACCAGGGAGAGATCAGCCACGGTCTGATTGAATGGCGGAGCGGGATCAAAGGGCTGAATTTGCAGACTTCTGCTCCCAACTCCTCTCTTCTATGATAACCAAGGATGGGTAATAAATACTAGCCCAGTCAGCAATGCTCGCATTTCCCCCACCTTCAATGACCATGAAATTGTAAAAAACCCTTGAAGTGATGAGTAGCCACAGTGTTTGAAATTGGCATCAATGCCACGCTAACCACCAAACAACTGATCAGTGTGAGGAGAGGGTTAAAATATTAGCCACAAAAATACTCCATTATGAATACTAGACAGAATTTTAAATGGTGTCTAGCTGTTTAATAAGCCTCTAGATGGCTGTTCCTTGCACTGGCTTCGATTTCTTGACTGACGGCATCTTGTGCTAAACTGACATTTCAGGTTAAGACCCCATTGGGCCACATCAATTGCATCGAAAGAATTTGGTGAAAATAGCTCCAAAAAGTGTTTGAAGCGAACCTCCCTTCTCAATGTTAACTGAGTTTATAATAATACTACAGCATAAAACTGGTAATAAATGGGGACAGTATAGAGTGAGCTTTACTCTGTATCTAACCCTGTGCTGTACCTGTCCTGGGAGTGTTTGATGGGGACAGTGTAGAGGGAGCTTTACTCTGTATCCAACCCCGTGCTGTACCTGTCCTGGGAGTGTTTGATGGAGACAGTGTAGAGGGAGCTTTACTCTGTATCTAATCCCGTGCTGTACCTGTCCTGGGAGTGTTTGATGGGGGGACAGTGTAGAGGGAGCTTTACTCTGTATCCAACCCCGTGCTGTACCTGTCCTGGGAGTGTTTAATGGGGACAGTAGAGGGAGCTTTACTCTGTATCTAACCCCGTGCTGTACCTGTCCTGGGAGTGTTTGATGGGGGACAGTGTAGAGGGAGCTTTACTCTGTATCTAACCCTGTGCTGTACCTATTCTGGGAGTGTTTAATGGGGACTGTAGAGGGATGTTTACTCTGTATCTAACCCCGTGCTGTCCCTGTCCTGGGAGTGTTTGATGGGGACAGTGTAGAGGGAGCTTTACTCTGTATCTAACCCCGTGCTGTACCTGTCCTGGGAGTGTTTGATGGGGGACAGTGTAGAGGGAGCTTTACTCTGTATCTAACCCCGTGCTGTACCTGTCCTGGGAGTGTTTGATGGGGGACAGTGTAGAGAGAGCTTTACTCTGTATCTAACCCCGTGCTGTCCCTGTCCTGGGAGTGTTTGATGGGGGGACAGTGTAGAGGGAGCTTTACTCTGTATCTAACCCTGTGCTGTACCTATTCTGGGAGTGTTTAATGGGGACTGTAGAGGGATGTTTACTCTGTATCTAACCCCATGTTGTTTCTGTCCTGGAAGTGTTTGCTGGGGATGGTGTAGCTTTATTCTGTATCTAATTTCATGCTGTATTCCCTTCCCAAAATTACTTTTGACTCTTTGGGGCATTCCAGACCATAATAGCTTGCTACATAAAAACATTCTTCTCTTCTTTCCAATTGCCTTTAATCTGTGTCGCCTGGTTATCAACATTCCTGATGTGGAGATGCTGGCATTGGACTGGGATAAACACAGTAAGAAATCTCACAACACCAGAACAAATCTCCCATTTACCTGATGAAGGAGCAGTGCTCCAAAAGCTAGTGTCTTTTGCTACCAAATAAACCTGTTGGACTTTAACCTGGTGTTGTGAGACTTCTAACTGTGTTTACCAACATTCCTACCAGTGGGTACATTTTCTCCTCATTTGCTCTGTCAAAATGGCAAGGGATGGCACGGTGGCACAATGGTTAGCACTGCTGCCTCACAACACCAGGGACCCAGGTCGATTCCTTCAGGTGCTCCAGTTTCCTCCCACAGCCCAAAGATGCTCAGGTTAGGTGATTGGCCATCCTGAATTTTCCCTTAGTGTCAGGGGGATTAGTTGGGTAAGTATGTGGGATTACTGGGATAGGCCCTGGGTGAGATTGTGATCGGCGCAGATTTGATGGGCCGAACAACCTCCTTCTGCACTAAAAACCCTTCATAAGACATAGGAGCAGAATTAGGCCACTCGGCCCATCGAGTCTCCTCCGCCATTCAATCATGGCTGATATTTTTCTCATCCCCGTTCTCCTGCTTTTTCCACATAATCCCTGATCCCCTTAATAATCAAGAACCTATCTATCTCTGTCTTAAAGACACTCAATGACCCGGCCTCCACAGCCTTCTGCGCCAAAGAGTTCCACAAATTCACCACCCTCTGGCTGAAGAAATTCCTCTTCACCTCTGTTTAAAGGATCGTCCCTTTAGCCTGAGGTTGTGCCCTCTGGTTCGAGTTTTTCCTACTAGTGGAAACATCTCTCCATGTCCACTCTATCCGGGGCCTCGCAGTATCCTGTAAGTTTCAATAAGATCCCCCTCATCCTTCTAAACTCCAACGAGTAAAGACCCAGAGTCCTCAAATATTCCTCATATGAGACCATAGAACATAGAACACTGCAGCACAAGCAGGCCCTTCGGCCCACAAGTTGCCCCGATGATATCCCTACCTACCAGGCCTATCTATAACTCTCAATCCCATTAAATCCCATATACTCGTCCAGAAGTCTCTTAAAAGACCCCAGCGAGTTCGCCTCTACCACCACCGACGGCAGCCGATTCCACTCACTCACCACCCTCTGAGTGAAAAACTTACCCCTGACATCTCCTCTGTACCTGCTCCCCAGCACCTTAAACCTGTGTCCTCTCGTAGCGACCATTTCAGCCCTGGGAAATAGCCTCCGAGAATCCACCCTATCTATACCTCTCAACATTTTATAAACCTCTATCAGGTCACCTCTCAACCTTCGTCTCTCCAGGGGGAGAAGAGTCCCAGCTCCCTCAACCTATCTTCATAAGGCATGCCTCCCAATCCAGGCAACATCCTTGTAAATCTCCTCTGCACCCTCTCAACAGCTTCCACATCCTTCCTGTAGTGAGGCGACCAGAACTGCGCTCAGTACTCCAAGTGAGGTCTGGAGAAGCTCTTCATCCCAGGGATCATTCTTGTGATTCTAATTTGAACAGTTTTATTACATATCAGATGAAACTTTTCTGCCATCTTTTGCAATCTTTCTGTGTAACTTCCTTATCCCTGGATCCAGCCTGGTAAAATATTGGATGGTTTTAAATCCCCAATCTACTGCAGTGCAGTGAGGGATTTAGTTTTTTTCAGTGTGGGTACCTGACCAAATATTAGATTTCTGTCAAAGGGGCTGAGGTTGGACGGGTCAGTCGAAGGTTTGGCGAAATATTAAGAAGGAATGGAGAGTGCATTAGTCAAATCAATGAAACTTACAGAGACCACAGCCTCTGATTGAAATCACAGATCGACCTTGAAATTGGCTGTTTCTGAATGTTGTACGGGAGATAGCAAGGAAAAAGCCAAAAATTCTCAAGTGTTTGTTTGACCTTCAATTAGAATTTCAATTATTGAGAATTTGTTCCTGACTGACTGTTCCACCACCCTCCGCAAGACTCCAGTAGGTTTCTCTCGATGGTTCTACCACTCTCCTTAAAGTCAAGACTCAACAACTCACTTTTCTTATCCGGGTATTGTGTTACGATGCGTCCCTCTTTTGAGAAGTAACTCCGACTCCCCCAGAGAGGAATACCTCACCTGGTTAAAAGTGTGTGGGAAGGTGTGAACTGTCCTTCAGTAATGTTTAGCGGGTAACTAACAGAAATACCCCACGCTCACTTTAAAATGAACACTGAACGGTTTTATTTATCTAACTGGGAACGTGAACTAAACGAGTAACATACCGAATAAAATAAAATTCTTCTGGAATCCTGTCCAAATAAATACAAATGCTCGTTCATTAGCCAAAAAAGATATGTAATAATAGAATTCAGTCACTCTCAAAAATACAACCAGGTTCGAGGCTTTTGGAATCTTTTAGAGTTCCTCTGTTGATTCCTCTGTCTGTAAGTTCTTTCTGAGTTGGTGCGTTTCGCTATTCAAATGGTGCATTCTCTTCAGGGACATCTGAAGCTGGCAGAATTGAGAGCTGTTCTCCCCCTCCCAGAAAAACATAGAAGATAGGACCAGGAGGAGGCCATTTGGCCCTTTGAACCTGTTCCGCCACTCATCATGGTCATGGTGTGTTTTTAGGCCACCCCATTTGCACTCTGGCTGCAAAGTTCTAAAGCCTGTGGGTGGGGCATAACATGTCTAAAAGCCTGCAGAGGGAGGTAGTGCGCATGTGCAGGTTTCTGATACTGTGCATGTGCATTAGCATTAGAACATAGAGCATAGAACAGTACAGCACGGTGCAGGCCCTTGGACCCTCGATGTTGTGCTGAGCTATGTCCGAACCCAAGATCAAGCTATCCCACTCCCTATCATTCTGGTGTGCTCCAGGGCTATGGGCCGGGTGCAGGAAGGTGGGGTTAGAAAGGGCACCTGGGTGTCCTCGGGCTGGCATGGACGAGATGGGTCGAATGGCTTCCTTCTGTACTGTAACATTTTTTATCATTCTGTGGTATTTGCTAAGGGCTAAATATTGGCCACAGAGCCAGCAGAAGTCCCTTAGTCTTCTTCAAGTAGTGGCCATGGGAGATTGTAAGTTCACACTGAGAGGCAGGCGGACACTTGTTATCGTGCTGTATCATAGAGATTGATCTGCAGACAAGATAATCGTTGCTCCAAGCTCGACTGTAAGTGCCTGAATGCTTAGGTCACATCTCAAGGTTACAGTGCGACCCAAATCCTGTGTCAGGGACACCCCGTTGAGTCAAGGTAACACTTGGTAATTTACTTGAGTAAATTTGAGGGAGTACTGCCGCACTCTTTTGAAGAAAATGTCTTTCTAAAAATTGTATTGCAATAACAACAGTGGCTAACTGCACCTTCCAAAGTGAGCTTCAGCAGCGTAGCATTTAAACAGCATCCAGACTTTGGAGAGAATTTTTTATAACTGCTATTAGCCACAGCAATACGATTATTTTTCTAATAATGGGATTTCAGGAGAGCAGTAAGGTTGTTTGGCTTCATAAATGAAGGAGATCACTAATTGGTAACAGTTACTGGCTAATGTGATTTTTTTAATAGCATGCCTCATTAAAGTAAAAAGCAACGTGGGGCAAAAGGCTACGACCTTGTTCCTTGCGATATTCCCCCAGGTCATAACTCTTTTCCCTCATTCAAAAGTGCAGAATCCACACACACACACACACACACACACACACAAAGCATGTCTGTGATACGTTTATGAATAAGAATTAAATATTACAGTTACTTTAACTGCAAATTCACTGCCAGTGATGCCCATTCTGAGAGAATTAATAAAAAAGACATGATTGTGTACAGTTTCTATACACACATGCATACGAACAGTAACACACGTGACAGAAACACACTAACACACACACTTACATACACAGACACACACACACGCAGACATAAACACACTCTAACACACACTAACATACAGACAGCCACACACACACACACATAAACACACTCTAACACACATACTTACACTCACATACTTACACACACAAACACACATAAACACACTCTAACACATACACACTCTAACACTCTAATATACAAATGGACTCAAACACATTCTAACACACACACTTACACACACACACAGATATAAACGCATTCTAACACACAATGACACACAGGCACAAACACACTCACACACACACAGACACAAACACTTTCTAACACACACACTTGCACACACACAGGCACACACACAGATGTAAACACATTTTAACACACAACGACACACAGACACACACTTACACACACGCAGACATACACACTGTCATAAACACACTCTAACACACATACTAACACACAATCAAACACACAAACATAAATACGCTCTAACACACACACACACACACGCACACACACGCAGACACAAATACACTTTCACACACACACACACACACACACACACACTCTAACGCATACACTAACACTCACACAGACACATACACAGATGTAGGGTGGAATTCTCCTGTTCCACCTGCTGCAGGAGTCCTAGTGGGCGGGACACGGACCATGCAAAGATCCCTTATCCTCGGACAGGATTTTCCAACCTTGGGGTGAATATGGCTAGAAAATACCCATAAACACACACAGTAACACACATAGATCTTAGGGGAGGCGACAGTCCAGTGGTATTATCACTGGATCTACTAATCCAAAAACTCAGCTAATGTTCTGGGGATCCGGATTCGAATCCCACCAAGGCAGATGGTGGAATCTGAATTTGATTTAAAAAAAATCTAGAATTAAGAATCTACTGATGACCATGAAACCATTGTCGATTGTCAGAAAAACCCGCCTGGTTCACCAATGTCCTTTCGGGAAGGAAATCTGGCGTCCTTACCCGGTCTGGCCTACATGTGACTCCAGATCTACAGCAATGTGGTTAACTCTCAGCTGCCCTCCAAGGGCAACTAGGGACAGGCAACCAGTGACACCCAAATCTCATGAATGAAATTAAAAAAAACTCACACATAGATGCACATGCAGAAACACATGTACATGCAGGAAAGAGACCTCCCAGAGACACAACCTCTCGACGTCCAGTGGAGGGTGTTCTATTTGAATTCTAGTCACGTTTGCAATGGAGAGAAGGGTGATACGATGGCATGGTGGTTAGCCCTGTTGCCTCACAGTGCCAGGGACCTGGCTTCGAGCCTGACCTCGGGTCATTCTCTGTGTGGAGTCTGCACATTCTCCTCGTGTCTGCGTGGGTTTCCTCCGGGTTCCCTGGTTTCCTTTCACAGTCTGAAAGATGTGCTGATTGTGTGCATTGGTCCGAACAGGAGTGTGCCGGCCAGGGAAGCTTCACAGTAACTTCATTGCAGTGTTAATATAAGCTTTACTTGTGATTCATGAATAAACTTTGCACTTTAACTTTAAAATGGCCGAAGGCCGTGAGTATGCAAAGGGTGAGCAGATGTGCACGTGTGTACAGAACAGGCCTGTACACACAAACAAGCACTCCCTATTAGCTAACAAGCAAGCAGCGGGCTCAAGAAAACCAATCAACAACATCTTAAGTAAACCGACACCATCATAACTCTTATCGAAACATTAGTTTTACAACACTGCCAACATTTTGGGAAAACACATTCAATCAACTTATGACTCAGAGATCAGATTGAAGGAGACTTAGGAAATAATATATGAGGCCGGGTCTGGTTTGACAGCTTTGAGGGATTGGGAGCAATACTGCCTGAGTCATTGCCAGGTCTTGGAGTCAATGCTTCTCCCATCCCTAAGGAGGGGGGCTGGGGGGTGGGGGGGGGGGGCAGGGGGTTGGGGGGGTGGGGGGGGGAAACCAAATGGAAACTCGGGGCACGTGACATTAACCAGCAGCTCTAATGTCGGCCTGTGGGGAATCAACATGTTTTTTCAATTTCGCGATATTTTTGCTCCTATTTCCTTTGGTCGCGTTGAGGCAGAGTTGGTGAGCTTTTGAGACTGTTGTGTGTCGCAGCGACGTCCCTGAGTTTGGAGCCTGAGAAGAAAAGAGATCTTATCGCATTGGAACCCAAACGCCCAAGATTGATGCAATTTAAAAGAAATAATGTGCACTTGTATCACACCAGATGTGACCTTCGGATGGCTCAGAGCCTTCTCCAGCCAATTAAGTATTTCTGAAGTATAATCACTGCTAAAATGTAGGAAAACGCACAGCCAATAGGCATACAGAAAGTGCTGGCCAATAGCAATGATTAACTGATTGTTAGTTTAATAAAGATAAAGAATTGCTGGAACAACTCAACGGCTCAGGCAGTATCTGTGGAGAGGAACGGAGTGGATGCGGGGATCTCTGGGCCCTGCCACTGACCGTGGGATTTCCCCATTAGCTCCTCTCTATGCCGGGGGAGGGAGGAGGTGCACCATCAGCGGGACCGGAAGATCCCGCCGGCACGAGTGGCCGAACAATTCCGGCCGATCTTTCTTCAGGTCAAGCTGACCATTCACCCGAATGGAGTCAGTTTGTTTGTTTGCTATTCCAGTGATGAATGTTGGCCAGGACACCCTGCAGTACAAGGGAGCTATGAGAGGGTAGGCAGCGCCAAGGTTCATCAGGGGTTTGTCAATGAAGAGAGATTGAACCGTTTAGGCCGATACTCTCTGGAATTCGGAAGATTGAGGGGAGATCAAATTGACGAGTACAAGCTGATAAAAGGTCTGGATAAAGTAGACGTGGAGCAGATGCTTCTGCTGGTGGGACATTATAGGATGAAAGGTCATCCTCTTAGGATTGGGGGTAGCAAATTTAAAACAGAGTTGAGGAGAAACTACTTCTCCCAAAGGGTTGTGAATCTGTGGAATTCGCTACCTCAAAGTGTGGTGAACGTTGGGACAGTGAGTAAATTTAAGGAAGAGTTAGACAGATTTTTAATTGGGAATGGGGTTGAAGGGTTATGGGGAGAAGGCAGGAAAATGGGGATGAGGAGCATATCAGCCATGATCGAATGGCGGAGTGGACCCGATGGGCTGAATGGCCTAATTCTACTCCTATATCTTATGAACTTATGAATTTATCATCTCTGCTGGGGACCATATCTCTCTATTCCCATCCTATTCATGTACTTGTCCAGATGTCCCTTCAAAGTCACCTCTGTATCCGCTTCCACTACCTCCCCCCGGCAACGAGTTCCAGCAACCTCCACTCTCTGTGTAAAAAATCTGTCTTGTACCTCTCCTTTAAACCTTGCCCCTCGCACCTTAAACCTGTGCCCCCTAGCAATTGACTCTTTCACCCTGGGAAAAAGCTTCTGACTATCCAGTCTGTCCAGACCCCTCATAATCTTGTAGACTTCTATCAGGTCTCCCCTCAACCTCTGTCGCTCCAGTGAAAACAAACCAAGTTTCTCCAACCTCTCCTCATAGCAAATGCCCTCCATACAAGGACAACAACCTGGTAAATCTTTTCGGTACCCTCCCCAAAGCCTCCACATCATTCTGGTAGTGTGGCAACCAGAATTGAACACTATATTCCAAGTATGGCTGAACCAAGGTTCTATAAAGCTGCAACATGACTTGCCAATTTTTAAACTCAATGCCCTGGCTGATGAAGGCAAGCCATGCCTTATACCTTCTTGACTACCTTCTCCACCTGCATCGCCACTTTCAGTGACCTGTGTACCTGTACACCCAGATCCCTTTCAAAGGGGCCTTGAATGGGCAACAAGGTGACAAGGGTCACAGGGCCCGATTTTCCATTTTGATTCTGGTGCTGAAATTGGGAGTGTACTCCGATGCTCCCTTCGGCACTCTGCCTGAAAAAAAAATCAGCGATTCTGAATTGCGCTGCACAAGCCTGTGGGTGTGGTTTATCATGCCCAAAACCCTGCAGCTCCAATCGGTGCCTCCAACCGCGCATGCGTTGTAAAAGAAAATAGAAAGTTGTTCCCCTGCCACATCACACCTGGGCTGGATAATGCCTCCCATCCACCACCCCCCCCCCACCCCCGACCCCACAGACATTGGCCCACACCCCCGCCCCCCAACGTAACTGTCCCCTTTATCCCCCCACGCCCCCGCTACCCAGACTGATCGCAGCCCCCTGCCCCTCCCCACCGATCACACGCAGAGTGGCAGTGGACCCCCTTCCCCCCCACCTTCCCGCCCACTGATCACACACAGAGTGGCAATGGATTCCCCCCCCTCCCCCCCCAACCAGGGAGTGGTGCAGGTCCGACAAGTAATTAAAGAGGTTAACGGTTTGTTAGTCTTCAGCTAAGCAGAACTGGGCTGCAAGAATGAGGAGGTCTTACTGCAATTGTACAGGGTTTTGTTGGAACAGCACAGGGGATACGGTGTGAAGTGGTGGCCTCTATTTCTAAACATAATTGCCTTGAAGGTAATGCATTGAAGATTTCCCAGTCTGGGGTGAGACGGTAATCCCCATCATAGGATGTTGAGTAAATTGGGACTGTGTTCTCTGCAGATTTGGAGCGAGAGAAGCAATTTCGTTGAATCTTACAAGTGTCTTAGAGAGCTTAACAAGGAAGATGCTGAGAGATTGTTTCTCCTGATGGGAGAGTCTTAAGCAGGGGTAATATCCTCGGGGTAAGGAATCAGATTCAGGATTGAGACGGGGAGAAATTTCTTCACTCAGAGGGTTGTGAATCTTTGCAATCGTCAACCCCAGAGAGCTGGGGGAGCTCAGTCGCTGAGAAAAAAGGACTGAGATCGATAGATCTCGAGGGGAATCAGAGGCAGGAAGATGGAATCGGTGTCAAAGAGCAGCTATGATTTTATGGGATGGTGAAGCAGACCTGAGAGGCTGTACATCCTAATCTCACCTCTTTTTTATGTTCTGGTGTTTTCCCTCAGGTTAGAAGGCAATGTAATAAAGCAAAGCACTCTGAGAGAAAAATACAAAGCAACACCACAGAACAGTGACAGCAAACAGCGGGAATCAGTACTTAAACTCTTAAAGATACACCACAAAAATTCTCACCATATTTTTAAATTCATTCGTGGGCAATAGGCATCGCTAGCTTACCAAAATTTATTGCCCATCTCTAGTTGCCCTTGAAGGGCAGTTGAGAGTCAACCACATTGCTGTGGCTCTGGAATCACATGTAGGCCAGACCGGGTAAGGACGGCAGATTTCCTTCCCGAAAGGATATATATATCATACATTACTATTCCATAAGGAAAGGGGGAGATTGGAAGAAAATAAGATAGGAAGGAAGAAAGGACTTCAATAATACATTTAGCTCTCATAGAAAGAGTCCAGAGCTGACTCTACACAATACATCGGGGGGGGGGAATCTGGCCAAGACTCTGCACAACTGAAGCATTACCCGCATTTGTATTCCAATCCCCTCTGAGGCAAAGGTTAACAAGTCATTATCCTGGGCAGCACCTTGGCACTGCTGTCTCACAGCGCCAGGGACCCGGGTTCAAATCTGGCCTCGGGTCATTCTCTGTGTGGAGTCTGTATGTTCTCCTCCTTCTGCACTGCATGGATTCTGTGATCCTTCCTAATTGTGAACCCCAATCCTCTCTGATCGCCTCAGCTCCAAGTCTTAAGAACATAAGAACATAAGAAATAGGAGCAGGAGTAGGCCATCTAGCCCCTCGAGCCTGCCCCACCATTCAATAAGATCATGGCTGATCTGAAGTGGATCAGTTCCACTTTCCCACTTTCCCCATAACCCTTAATCCCCTTGTCTATCAGAAACTTATCTACCCGTGTCTTAAATATATTCAGCGAGGCAGCCTCCACCACTTCAACGGGCAGAGAATTCCAGAGATTCACCACCCTTTGAGTGAAGAAGTTCCTCCTCAACTCCGATCTAAACTGCCCCCCCCCCTTATCTTGAGTCTGTGCCCTCTAGTTCTGCTATCCTTTCAGAGTGGGAAGAATCTCTCTACCTCCACCCTATCTATCCCCTTCATTATCTTATACATCTCTATAAGATCCCCCCTCAGCCTTCGAAACTCCAACGGGTACAGACCCAGTCTATTTAGTCTCTCTTCATAGTCCAACCCCCTCATATCCGGTATCAGCCGAGTGAACCTCCTCTGCACTCCCTCCAAGGCCAATATATCCTTGCGCAAGTGCGGCGACCAAAACTGCACACAGTACTCCAGTCTTTCCCATCAAAAAAATATTCCCGTTTACTTTTCATCGATACAAAGTGGATGACCTCACTGGTCCGATCTCTGTCACAGAATCCTCTTTGGTGTGCCCGCTGCGTTCTACTGTGGAACTCAGAGTGAGAAGGTTGTGTGTTCATGTCCCATTCCAGACAGTCGAACACAGTGCGTGAGCTGATGCTGCAGTGTGGTACTGAGGGAGTGCTACAGAGTCAGGGATGCTATGCTTCAAATTCTTTTCACTATGGGATGTAGGGCGTCAGTGACTGGGTCAACATTTATCAACCATCCCTCAGGTGGACACAAAAAATCTCCTGATAGCATTTCGAAGGAACATCGGAAAACCAGAGAGTCCCTGCAGTGCAGAAGGAGGCCAATCAGTCCATTGAGTCTGCACTGACTCTCCAACGTAGCAACCTCTCCCCTGCCCTATCCCCATAATTCCATATGTTTATTCTGTTATATCCCATCTTTATCCCTCTAATTCCCTTAACCTGCACATTTTTGGGCACTAAGATGCAATGTACCAATCCAATCCACCTTGGAACAGTGGGGAGAAACCGGAGCATGCGGAGGAAACCCATGTAGACATGGGGAGAACAAAGAACAACGCAGCACAGGAAACAGGCCCTTTGGCCCTACAAGCCCGCGCCACCCATTTTAACACTCAGTGAGTGCCTCACTCCAATCCTTCTTCTACCTACGACTTTTGTCTACACCTCTTGGACCCCACAATAAAGGGGTGCAAATTTAGAGAATTATATGCGTGCCAGATTAAGGGAGGTCTAATTTAGGGACAATTTGTTAACACCAATTAGCCTAAAAGCACGTTTTTGGGGTGTGAGAGGAAACCAGAGCACCCGGAGGAAACCCACGCAAGCACGGGGAGAACGTGCAAACTTCACACAGACAGCCACCTGAAGCCGGAATTGAATCTGGGTCCTTGGCGCTGTGAGACAGCTGGGCAGTCTAACACTGCTCTGAAGTGACATCATGGTGACATTATGACCATACGCTTTTCAAAAGACATTTTACCCGCCCCTCTGACTCATCATGAGCCAATCATCGTTAGTTAATGTCATTAATCTTGGCCAATTACAGATATTCTCTGACAGCATGGGAACAATAAGCGGTTTTTGCCTGACTTTCCCATGGCCACCTGTTGCTTGTTCCAGACATTCTTACCTAGCTGAACACTCTGCCTATTCATTGAGCTGTCTGGAACCACTAGCTTGCCCTTGCACAATGAATGTCTCTCTCACTGAGCTGTCTGGTAGTTATGCTGATAAGATTTATGCTTCTACTGGTGTATTATTATAAAGAATGTGGTTCACTTTACTGACCTATATTCCATGATAACTTAGAATTCATCGTTAAAACTTAGAACTTTGAGATGGATAGAAAGCTGGTTAGCAGGTAGGAAGCAAAGAGTTGGCACACATAGAACATAGAACATTACAGCGCAGAACAGGCCCTTCGGCCCACGATGTTGCGCCGACCAGTTACAAAAACAATGACCCACTAACCTAAACCAATCCCTTTTCGTCCATAAACCTATCCATAGATCTCTTAAACGCCCCCAAACTAGGCGCATTTACAACTGCAGCATGTCTCTTTTTCTAATTGGCAGTCAGTGGCTAGTGGGGTTCCGCTGCGATCTGTGCTGGGACCCCAACTGTTCACATTACATATTAATGATTTGGAAGAGGGAACTGAATGTATTATCTCCAAATTTGTAGATGACACAAATTTGGGTGAGGGGTGAGCTGTGAGGAGGATGCAGAGACGCTGGATTTGGACAGGCTGAGCGTGTGGGCAGTATAATGCGGATAAATGCGAGGTTTTCCACTTTGGCAGCAATAATAGGAAGATGATTATTACTTAAATGGGTGTAAATTGAGAGAGGTGGATACTCAATGTGACCTTGGAGTCCTCGTGCATCAAACGTTGAAAGTAAGCGTGCAGGTACAGCAGGCAATAAAGAAGGTAAATGGTATGTTGGCCTTCATAGCGAAAGGATTTGAGTATAGGGATAGGGAAGTTTTACTGCAATTGCATAGGGCGTTGGTGAGGCCACACTGGAGTATTGTGTGTCCTTATCTGGGGAAGGGTGTCCTTGCTATAGAGGGAGCACAGTGAAGGTTCACCAGGCTGATTCCTGGGATGCAGAACTCTCATATGAGGAGAGGTTAAGTCAGTTAGGATTATATTAATTGAAGTTTAGAAAAGTGAGAGGGATCTCATAGAAACTTACAAAATGTTAACAGTTTTAGACCGGGTAGATTCAGAAAGAATATTCTTAATGGTGGGGGAGTCCAGAACTCAGGGTCAGAGTCTGAGGATAAGGGGTAAATCTTTTAGGACTGAGGTGAGGAGAAATTTCTTCACCCAGAGGGTGGTGAATGTGTGGAATTCACTACTATAGAAAGTAGTTGAGGCTAAAACATTGTCTGATTTTAAGAAGAAATTAGATATAGCTCTTGGGACTAAAGGGGTTAAGGGATATGGGAGGAAGTGGGGATCAGGATATTGAATCAGCCATGATCAAGATAAATGGTGGAACAGGCTCAAAGGGCCGAATGGCCTTGTCCTGCTTCTAGTTTCTATGTTTCTATCTAACTCTGTGCCATTAGCCAAGATGTATGCCTGTTCAATAATACACTTTCAAAACTACATGTTTAAATCCTCTAATTGTGGTTATATGTGTTTCTTTGCAGACAGTACCTCTGGAATATATATAAATCTGTGATTCTTATCCAAAGCTAATCCATTCTGTTCTAATAGTCTTTAATAGTGTTTTAAATCCCAGGATATTGGGATGTTAAAGTCTCCAACCGTTATTGCCCTCTCGCTCAGGGTTGCATGGCAGCGCAGTGGTTAGCACTGCAGACTCAGCACTAGAGACCCGAGTTCAATTCCCGGCTTGGTCACTGTCTGTGTAGAGTTTGCATATTCTCCCTGTGTCTGTGAGAGTTTCCTCCAGGTGCTCTGGTTTCCTCTGAAAGATGTGCTGGTTAGATGCATTGGCCATGATAAATTCTCCCTCAGAGCACTGAGCAGGGACCCGAGAGATTTTCACAGTAACTTCATTGCAGTGCTACTTGTGACTCTAATAAATAAACTTTCTTACAGGCAGAAATTTGCCTACATATTTGTTCTTCTGTCCCATGAAATAATCAATAAAACAACTAGGTTTCTATTCCAATCTACCTCCTGATGTAATATAATCACTTTCACTTCTTTGGAAGACAGGAATGAGTCTGTTTCTTTGAGTGGATCCTGTTAAAAGTGTGTGAGTGCAGGCTACTGGTTAAGGACACAATTAGACAGGCTCCTGATATCACCTCTCAGGTGGAATGGAGTTTGCCGTGGGGAAAACATTCAGTCGATGGCAATGTGTCTGTACCGCACTCCCTCAACACCGCACTCCAAGGATTAGGTTTACATGCTGCAAATCTCTGGAGGTGCAACTCAAACACAAAACCTCCCGACCGAGAGGTGAGAGAGTTCTGTAACTGAGCTACGAATGGCAACTGCCGGCAGACAATATTGACCTGACTGTTTGAAAATGGTTGAATGTTATGTTGAACGGTGCAATTTCGTCCCCTCCCCCTTCCACATCGGCACCGCCTTCTGACTCCATCACCAATTTTCAGCATCGACGTTGCTTTTCCCATATCCACCAATCAGACACCCTTCGAGGGTTCTTGCAGTGGTTAACTGTCAGGGAAGTGGAACCGCCGTGTGGGGAAAGGAATTCTTATCGACCCTCTGTTTAAAAAGTCCTGTGGCAGGCTTCCATTTCAGGAACCCTCTCCCTGTGCCTTCGCCCTGATGACCTCTGCTCCTTGACCCTGGGAACCCCGAGGCAGAGGTCAGTGACAACAAGCACGAGCAGTTTTTATTGAGGTTGACTCGACAGCACAGATGCCAGTTCTTCAGTTTCCCACAGACAGGACACACCATAAGGACATAAGAACATAAGAAATAGGAGCAGGAGTAGGCCATCTAGCCCTTCGAGCCTGCCCCGCCATTCAATAAGATCATGGCTGATCTGAAGTGGATCAGTTCCAATTTCCCGCCCTCTCCCCATAACCCTTAATCCCCTCTCCTATCAAAAACCCATCAACCCGCGTCTTAAAAATATTTAGCGAGGCAGCCTCCACCACTTCAACGGGCAGAGAATTCCAGAAATTCACCACCCTTTGAGTGAAGAAGTTCCTCCTCAACTCAGTTCTAAACCGCCCCCCTTTTATCTTGAGGCTGTGCCCCCTAGTCCTACTGTCCTTTCTGAGCGGGAAGAGTCTCTCCACCTCTATCCTATCCATCCCATTCATCATCTTATACGTCTCAATGAGATCTCCCCTCATTCTTCTAACCAGTGTTTACTTGCCGTTATTGACCCTGTATTTGCAATGTTTGGAAGGCATCCTGTTTCACTGTGGCAAATTCACAAACCCTTACGTGAGTGTGTGGGGAAAAACTGACCAATCCACGCTCACAAGACCAGAAGAAATAGAAGCAAAAGGAAGGTATTCGTGAGTGCTCCGTCATTCAGTGAGATTATGGCTGATCTTCAACATAGGAGGTACAGTGGCACAACGGATGGCACAGTGGATGGCACAGTGGTTAGCGCTGCTGCCTCGCAGCGCCAGGGACCCAGGTTTAATCCCAGCCTTGGGTGACTGTCTTTGTAGAGTTTGCATGTTCTCCCTGTGGGTTTCCTCTGGGTGCTCCGGTTTCCTCCCACAGTCCAAGATCTGTGGGTTAGTTTGAGTTTTGGTCATGCTAAATTGCCCCTTTGTGTCAGGGGGACAAGCAGGTTAAATACGTGGGGTTACTTGGATAGGACTGGCTGGGTGGGATTGTGGTCAGTGCAGTCTCGATGGGCCAAATGGCTTCTTCCCACTCTGTATAGATTCTATGGATTCAATGGATTGCCATATTCACCGAGCCCTGAATTTTAACAAGGATGGATTACTGAGATGTACAGGGGTGTGGGGATGCACATGTTAATGGCGGGGGTGGATTACTGAGGTGTATAGGGATGTGGGGATACGGATGTTAATGGGGAGGGAGAGGTGGTGACTGAGGCGTTCAGGGGTGTGGGGATATGGATTTCCAGTTGGTAAAAGCTGAACACTCACATGCAATTGATTTTTAATTTCACAGGTTGTGTTTTCTCTCATACATAAGGTTCCTGACCCCAGCAAGCCCCTCCCCGGTGCTGCCCCCTCCCCGAGCAGGGGAAGTGGGCGCTGCTGAGGCAGGTTGGGTGTCCAGGGGTAAAAGTGGGGGCATCCTTTCCTAGGTATTTGAAAATGAGAATTTTGGATGACAGAGGGCAGGGCGGAGAGAACCGCCTCTTGTGCCAATTAGCTTGTCCTGGCTAATGGAGTGGGTCAACATCTCTGGCAGTGGGGCTTACAGCAATGAGAAGTCCCACCTACACCACCCCCCCCAACCCCCAATAAGTGTAAATCCTGGTTATTTTACCAGCTCCCCTTCATTCCCACCAACTAGGGTTGGTAGCAATAAACTGGGGCACGTGGAGGAAACCCACGCAGACACACAGAGAAACTCCACACAGTGACCCAAGCCGGGAATCGAACCCAGATCCCTGGTGCTGTGAGGCAGCAGTGCTAACCACCGTGCTACTGCGTTACACTGGCAAGCCTTAGCATGCCCACTCTCTTCTGTGGCAGTTAGGGTTGGGCAATAAATACTGGCCCAGCTAGTGAGGTCCACATCCCATGAATAATCAAGAAAGAAGTAGGGTGACTGATTTGATTTGATTTATTATTGTCACATGTATTAACATACAGTGGAAAGTATTGTTTTTTGTGCGATTTGCAGACAAAGCAGAGAGAATGAAACAACAGAGTGCAGTTTTTAGTGTTACACTCATAGCGAGGGTGTAGAGAAAGAGCAACTTAATGCGAGGTAAATCCATTCAAAAGTCTGACAGCAGCAGGGAAGAAGCTGCTCTTGAGTCGGTCGGTACGTGACCTCAGACTTTTGTATCTTTCTCCCAACGGAAGAAGGTGGAAGAGAGAATGTCCGGGATGCGTTGGATCCTTAATTATGCTGGCTGCTTTGCCGAGGCAGCGGGAAGTGTAGACAGAGTCAGCGGATGGGAGGGTGGTTTGCGTGATGGACTGGGCTACATTCACGACCTTTTGTAGTTCCTCGCGGTCTTGGGCAGAGCAGGAGCCCAGACCAAGCTGTGATACAACCGGACTGAGTGCCACTTTGCCCAACCCGCCTACCCACCCCCCCAGGGAAAAATAATTTTACACCCACTTCACAAAGTGGATGAAGATTTCTTTGTAAAATTAATCAGCTACCTTCAGGCGCCCAGTGTTTTCAGGCAGTGAGTTCCAGTGTCTTGTGAGTGTGTGTGTGTGTGTGGTGACACAATCTGAGAACGATGGAAAGTAGGTCAATGAATCTTAAGGGAAGGGATTCCCGCCAAATCGAACGCTTGGCTGAAGAAAGTCTGGAGGGAAACAGTCTCGGAGACGAAGAATTAATGAGGCTCAGGGTTTAGCATGCTTCAGGACTGCTATCCTGAGGGAACTACAAGCGCGTGACTGGTTGCCACAGACTCAGGTACAAGATTAGTTCTTACCAGATTTCTGTGATGTTTTCTCCGGGAATATGAAAGCTGTGACCCCCTGGGATCCCTCCCTGCCACTCTCCCCCCGCCACCCCACCCCCCCACCTGCTGTCCAAACCTCAGGTGTAAACAACAACAAAATTGCATTTACGCTGCACATTTAACATCGAGAAGTGTCCCAAGGCGCTTTGCAGAGGCAGGGGAAATAATAGAGACATTTACTGCACATTTCACAACCGCTCGACGTCCAGTGGAGAGAGTATTTTTAAAAATTCTAGTCGCGGTTGCGATGGAGAGAAGGGCGACACGGTGGCACGGTGGTTAGCGCTGCTGCCTCACAGCGCCAGGGACCTGGCTTCGAGTCTGACCTTGGGTCACCGTCTGTGTGGAGTTTGCACATTCTCCCCGTGCCTGCGAGGGTTTCCTCCGGGTGCTCCGGTTTCCTCCCGCACTCTGATAAACTGCCCCTTAACGACAGGGGGATGAGCAGGGAAATTCATGGGGTTACAGGGTTAGGGGTTGTTTTGGTGCAGACTCGATGGGCCGAATGACCTTCTTCTGCACTATAGGGATTCTATGAGAACACAGCGGCCAATTTGTACACAGCAAGATCCCATTAAGATCCCAGTGTATAATCTGTTTTTGGTGATGTCAATTGAGGGAGAAATATTGGGCAAAGGCACATTGGCTTCTCTTTGGCCAACAGCCATTGGGGTCTTCTACATAGACCTGAGCTCACCCAAAGCAGGGCCTCAGATTCACATCCTACCTGAAAGAGAGCAGGTTGAACTCTTGGGCTCCATTGGGAGGGGGCACAGAGGACGATGCTTACCTCCATGCATGTTTGTGACACTGGTCGTGTTCGCCTGAGGGGGGCGTTGGGGGGTGCTGGAGGGAGAGTGGCATTGTCACATCAACCAGCCCCCCCGATTAAGGTCAGTTAAGATGGTTGATGAGTCCATTGCTGGGGGACGGGGAGTGAAAGTTGAGATATCCACAGGGATATGAGGTCTCCACATGTAGCCTTGGGCAGGCCAGGAGAAGGGAGGGATTGGGGGGGGGGGGGGGGGGGGGGGTCAGTGGGGCGTGGCTGGAGGAGGCGGGGGAGGGCTGGGTACATATAGGGACCCAGTCTTAGCTGTGTAAGAGAATGACTTCAATCTCATAAATGGGTGAAGGGGGCTGAGTTAAATTCAGCCATTGGCAAATTGGTGCCATTGGTGTTGCAGTGGTGGCATGGAGAGTGGGCAGTCAATACTTGGGCGGTGTAGGGAGTTGTTACCCTCCTGGTAGTGCAAGGTTCCAGGCTGGCAAAGACCCATCAGGTGAGCAGCTGAGAACCAGGGAGGCAGCAAGAGCTGGAAATGGGGCATGACTCCCGGATTGAAGGTCCAATGATGAAGAGCAGCAGCGCCCCCCAGAGTGAGGGTGGAGCCCTGCGTATCAGGAGAGCAGGAGAGTGGGGCAGAAAGCATGTGGGAGCCATACTCCCTAGCAGAGCAGTGTCAGTGAAGACTGAGCTCCCCAGAGGTGAAGGGAACCTAATGCCACAGGAGGCTGTGACTTCAAGGTAGATGGCCTCAGGGTTCTGTGACCCTCACAGCCCTGGCTCACCATTCCCAGCTGGCTAAATCAATGTAACCCTGATCTTCTTCAGTCAGAATGGTAGAACCACGGAATCCCCAGAAGGAGGTCATTCGGGCCATCGAGCCTGCACTGACTCTCCAAAAGAGCACCCTACCCAGGCCCAACCCTCTCTCACTCTGTCCCCGTAACCCCATGCATTTCCCATGGCTAATCCGTCTCACCCACACATCTTTTGACACTGAGTGGACGCTGGGTAGATTACAATATCCAATCCACCCAACCTGCACATCTTTAGACTGTGGGAGGAAACCGGAGCACCCGGAGGACACCCGCGCCGACACGGGGAGAATGTACAGACTCTGCACAGACGGTAACCCCAGTCCCTGAACCCAGGTCCCTGGCGCCGTGAGGCAGCAATGTTAACCACTGTGCCACCGTGTTGCCTTCTGAGGGACCGTGGACTGTTGTAGCATCTCACAAATAGTTGCACATCCCTGAAGCTCACAAGCCACTGATACTTTATTCACCGTTCAGTTCTTTCAGTTGATGACAGATGAGGTCTCGCAGGCACAGAGGGCAGTGAGGTTTCCTACCGCAATTCGATTACCCCCAGGAGAGAGCATCAGCGATTAAAGCTATGTGACTATCATGGCATAGAGTGAAATCATAGAATCTCTACAGCACAGAAGGAGGCCAATCGGCCCATCGAGTCTGCCTCATTCCCACAAATCCACATATTTACCCTGCTAATCCCTCTGATGCTAGGATTAATTTAGCACAGCCAATCCACCTAAACTCGCACACCTGTGGACTGTGGGAGGAAACCAGAGCACCCGGAGGAAATCCATGCCGACTACAGGGAGAATGTGACAGGAAGACAGTGACTCGAGGCTGGAATCGAACCTGGACCCCTAGCTCTCCGAGGCAGCAGCACTTACCACTGAGCCACTGTGCTGCCCCTACTTGTCTTACCTGGTCAAATGCTGCCTTGATGGCAAAGGAAGCCACTCTCACCTCACCTCGTGAGTCCAGCTCTTTTGTCCACGTTTGAACCAAGGCTGCAATGAGATCAGGAGCCCAGTGTCTTAGTGGCGCAATGGTTAGCACTGCTGCCTCACAGCTGCAAGACCCGGGTTCCATTCCGGCCTTGGGTGACTGTGCGGAGTCAACACGTTCGCCCCGTGTCTGCGTGGGCTTCCTCCGGGTGCTCCGATTTCCAAAGATGTGTAGGTTAGTTGGATTGGTCATGTTAAATTGCCTCTTAGTATCACAAAATGTGTAGATTAGGGGGATTAGCCATGGTAGATGCCTGGGGTTGCAGGGATAGGGTGGGGGATGTGGCCTGCTAAGATGCACTGTCGGAGAGTTGGTGCAGACTCGATGGGCTGAATGGCCTCTTCTGCACTGTAGGGATTCTATCATATCCTCCTGTTTCCTTCTCCCACATGAGCTTATCCAGTTTCCCTTATGAAGCCTCTGTATTATTCACCTCAATTATTCCTTGTGTTAGTGAGTTCCATGTTCTCACTGCTCTCTGGGTAATGAGATCTTCAAGAATTCCATATTGGACTTTTAGTCACTGTTTTTTATTTATGGTTTCTGGTTTTGGTCTTGCCGCCAAGTGATAACTTACAAAATTACAAAATAGGAGTAAAAGTGGAATTATTCTGCATCCAGCCTATCAAATCCTTTAATATCCTTAAAGAACTTGGATCAAGTCAACCCTCAGCTTCCGCCCCAGTTTCTTCAATCTTTCCTGACATGAATAACATAGAAACATAGAAGATAGGAGCAGGAGGAGGCCATTTGGCCCTTCGAACCTGTTCCACCATTCATTACGATCACGGCTGATCATCCAACTCGTTATGAAATATTCACCATGTATTAAATGAATTTAATCTTATTCATGGGGTCATGGTTTGTGGACAAGCGCGATTTCAATCTTGTGACCCATTGAGATGGAGGAAGGCCACCCATGTGGCCCACTCACTAGCATGAGCTGCCCATCACTGGCATAGATAGTGGAGGGGTCAAGAATGAAGTTGAGGGGTCAAGAATGAAGGGCCATAAATACATAATTAAACATACCAGACCTCAAACAGAAGGTGGATAAACCTCTTCACACACAGACTCGAATGGCTGTATGATTCAATTCCAAGATTAGTGAATGGTGCAGAAGGTTTATAAGATGATGAGGGGGATAGATAGAGTGGACGTTCAGAGACTATTTCCTCGGGTGGATGTAGCTGTTACTATAAGGTTCATGGTGGGAGATATAGGAGGGATGTCCGAGGTAGATTCTTCACTCCAAGAGTGGTCAGGGTGTGGAATGCGCTGCCTGCTGTGATAGTGGAGTTGGACACTTTAGGAACTTTCAAGCGGTTATTGGATAGGCACATGGAGCACTCCAGAATGATAGGGAGCGGGAAAGCTTGATCCTGGGTTTGGACATAGCTCAGCACAACATTGAGGGCCGAAGGGCCTGTACTGTGCTGTACTGTTCTATGTTTCTATTTAAGATTAGGACTGGATATGAGATGGAAGGAAAATGTTTTAAAGGCACATCAGAAACCAGTTGAATACTTTTGATTTGATTTGATTTATTATTGTTATGTATTGGGCGACAGTGAAAAGTATTGTTTCTTGCAAGCTATACAGACAAAGCATACCATTCATAGAGAAGGAAAGGAGAGGGCGCGCCGTGTGATTGGGATCATTTACTCATATGGAGGTTAAGATGCACATGCATTGATTGGACTAAATGATGTGTTTTCCACATTGTAATTTCACAGAGTTGCTCTGAGTGGAAACTGGGGTCAAAAGCCTCGATATTCCTGTTGGGCAGGCATGGTGGCACAGTGGTTAGCACTGCTGCCGCACAATGCCAGGGGACCTGGGTTCGATTCCTGGCTTCGGTTACTGTCTGTGTGGAGTTTGCACTTTCTCCCTGTCTCTGCGTGGGTTTCCTCCCCCAGTCCAAAGACAAGCTGGTCAGGTGGATTGTCCGTGCTAATTTCCCCCTCAGCGTACCAGAACAGACGTCAATTTGTGGCAACGAGGGGATTTTCACAGTAACTTTATTGCAATGTTTATGTAAGTCTATTTGTGACACTAATAAATAAACTTTATAAGGTGAAGCTTTGACGTTGCCAAACCAGAAAAGGTTCCCAACTCCAAGACTGCGATGCTAACGAGTACAAATTTGACTTTGGATAAAAAATAATTCTTGATCTATAAATAATGTTTCATCTAACAGCTTATATCTCTCAGAATACACAAGGAGGAGATCAGCATTTGAAGTCCACACAAAAGTAATGACACCCTTGTTAGATTATATCATCATTGCTTTGACTTTTCCAAAGCTATAATTTGCAATGTACCAGACAGTCCCACTGCATGTTATAATTTAAATGTCAATTGAATGTGCAGTAATACTGCTCATTAAAGCTAGTTACACTGCCAAAATAATTAGTGTGTAGTCCAATAATGCAACTGACAAGAGGAACTTGGGCTTCTAAAGGCTGTGACTCAATAAATAATCTCTGTAAGATATAAACCCCCATTTAATACACATACATATATATTAATTAGATTGCATCAAACAGAATGTTTATATGCCATCAGATTTCAACACAGCTTCACAGACGAGGGTCAATTTGTTGTGGGTAAGGAGTGTAATCTATGACTGCTGTCTTATATTTACCCTGCACTTGGAAAGATGACAGTAGTAACATGTGTCTCCCGAAGGAATGAGGCAGTGTTAGTATGTAAATGGGTCATATGCTGCTATCAACCCACCAACAGTGCGCGTCTTTGAGAAGAGAAAGGACTTGTTATACATGGTTGAGAGCGTTGCAGGGGAGGTAGAGCTACCTGCGATCCGCCCTCACTGCCTGCCCACCTCCTGGCCAGCCTCGCCCGTCTGGGCTCAGCTGAAGCCGCTAGTGGCTGGGCTTTGAAGGAGAGACAATTTGTTTACCCTGCGCTGATCTGGATTCAAAAGCAGGCCTGCCGAAGTGGTGCAAATTTAATGCCACAGAACGGCCCAATTAGCACTTAGCTTTCCAATAAACTGTAAATCCACTTTGGCTGCTTCAACAAATTCAAAATACAACAGGGAGGCAATAATTTATGCCAAAACTGCAAGGAAAACCTTTATGCAGTATGCAAATGGGCCAGTAGTGCTATTCCACAGAGGAGCAGAGAATTAAGGACATATCAGTCAGTGATTATCTGCGAGGTTTGCTGATATTAGGGAGTAAAGTGGCATAAATTTCATTATTTTTTTAAATGCTCGTGCTTGTATTTCGAAAGGTGCTGAGATACTGACTCCTGTATCAAGATTTTCAGAGAAGTTTTCTTCTTACTAACACCTACAATGATTGTATGCAGAAGTGCATGTTTAAAGAGTGTTATTATTTATCTATTAGTGACGCAAGTAGGCTTACATTAACACTGCAATGAAGTTACTGTGAAAATCCCCTAGTTGCCGCACTCCGGCGCCTGTTCGGGTACACTGAGGGTGAAGTTAGCACGGCCAATGCATCCAACCCACGCATCTTTGGACTGTGGGAGGAAACCGGAGCATCCGGAGGAAGCCCACGCAGACATAGGGAGAATGTGCAGACTCCACACAGACAGTGACCCAAGGTTGGAATCGAACTCAGGTCCCTGGCACTGTAAGGCAGCAGTGCTGACCACTGTGTCACCGTGCCATCCGTTAGGAGGATTGGCTGTGTTAAATTGCCTCTTAGAGTCAGGGGGATTAACAGTGTAACTAGGTGCCTGGAGTGGGCCTGGATGGGATTGTTGTCAGTGCAGGCTCGATGGGCCGAATGACCTCCTTCTGCACTGCGGGGTTTCTGTGATTCTGTGATTCAAAGTGATCCAGGTAGGTTAAATGGGTGGGCAAAAATTTGGCAGATGGAATATACAATGTGTGAAAAAATTTTCAATTGACGGGAAAGGTAGACAAAAATTATATTCTTAAAAGGAGAGAGGCTGTAGGATGCTGTAGAGGAGAGGGTTCTTCCACAAAAATCACAGAAGTCAGCAAGTAATTAGGAAGGAAGTTGGCCTCAATTGCCAAGGGCGTGGAGTGTAAACGTTAGGGAAGTCTTGCTCCAACTGTCCTTGGAATTGTTGAGACCACACCTTGAGTACGATGAAGTTTTGGCCCCCTTATTTAAGGAAGGATATGCTTTTAGAGAAAGTTCATTAGGCTGATTCCTGGGGTAAAGGTGCTTGGCTGAAGGTTGTACAGATTGGGTCAGCACTCACTGAAATGAGGGGAGCTCTGATTGAAACATAGAATCATAGAAGGTTTACAGCATGGAAACAGGCCCTTCAGCCCAACTTGTCCATGCTGCCCCTTTTTTTTAAAACCCCGAACTAATCCCAATTACCTCCATTTGGCCCATATCCCTCTGTACCCATCTTACCCGTGTAGCTGTCTAAATGTTTTTTAAAAGATAAAATTGTACCCGCCTCTACAACTACCTCTGGCAGCTTGTTCCAGACACTCACCACCCTCTGTGAAAAAATTGTCCCTCTGGATCCTTTTGTATCTCTCTCCTCTCACCTTAAACCTATGCCCTCTAGTTTTAGACTCCCATGCCTTTGGGAAAAGATGTTGACTATCTAGCTAATATGCACCCTCATTATTTTATAAATCGCTATAAGATCACCCCTCAGCTTCCTGCGCTCCAGAGAAAAAAGTCCCAGTCTATTCGGCCTCTCCTTATAACTCAATCCATCAAATCCCGGTAACATCCTTGTAAATCTTTTTTGCACTCTTTCTAATTTAATAATATCCTTTCTATAAAAGGGTGAACCAGAATTGCACACAGTATTCCAGGTGTGGCCTTATCAATGTCTTGTACAACATCAACTAGATGTCCCAACTCCTGTATTCAATGTTCTGACCAATGAAACCAAGCATGCCGAATGCCTTCTTCACCACTCTGAGAACCTGTGACTCCACTTTCAAGGAGCTATGAACCTGTACCCCTAGATCTCTTTGTTCTGTAACTCTCCCCAACACCCTACCATTAACTGAGTAAGTCCTGCGCTGGCTCAATCCACCAAATGTTTGTCTAAATTATACTCCATTTGTCATTCGTCAGCCCACCGGCCCAATTGTTCAAGATCCCATTGCAGTTGGAGATAGCTTTCTTCACTGTCCACTGTGCCACCAATCTTGGTGTCATCTGCAAACTTACTTAACCATGCCTCCTATATTCCCCCCTATACATGTAAAGATTCTGAGAGGGCTGACAGGGTAGATGCTGAGAGAATGTTTTCCTCCATGGGAGTTCTGGAACCAGGGTTTACTGCTACAAAATTAAGGATCTCCCATTTAAAACAGGTGGTATGGAGGAAGTGTCTCTCCCAGAGGTTTGCAGAGATGGGAAGGGTCTGCAGCTTCAAATGCCTGGGTGTCCACATCACGGACAACCTCTCATTGTCCTTCAACTCCTCCTCCCAGTGGAGAAGGTCTAGTGGTGCCTACTCTCCCTGAGGAGGCTGAAGAAAACCAACCTGTCCCCCTGCCTTCTCTCAAACTTCTACCGGTGCACAACGGAGAGCATCTTGTCGAACTGTGTTACGGTGCGGTCCGGCAGTTACTCCATTTCTAATTGGAAAGCTCTGCAGCGGGTCATCAAAACTGCCCAATGTATCATCGGCACCCAGCTCTCAGCCATCCAGGACACTTACCACAAGTGCTGTCTGCGGAGATCTCTCAGTGTTACTGGAGATTACACCCACCCCAGCCACAGACTGTCAATCCTCCCCCCTCCTCCCCGGCCATCTGGGAGGTGCTACAGACGCATTCGAGCTGCTCCTCAGCATGAGGGACAGATTCTTCCCCAGGGCTGTTACCCCCTCCTGCTGACCTCTGCCCTGTAACATATTCCCAGGCGATGGGTATTGTGCAATATGCACGTATACACTTAACGACTATTGGTACAATTCTGTAATGACTGCTGCATTTGCTTTTCTTCTTTGTACCTTGGGAGTCTGCAAGCTCACTTTTCATTGTGTCTGTATTTGTGCACGATACAATGACAATAAATTTGAATTGAATTGAATTGTTAGTCTTTGTAATTCTCCTCCGCAGATAGCGGTGGAGCTGAGTCATTGAATAGGATATTCAAGGCTGGGTTGGGTAGATATTTGGTCGGTTTGGGAGTCAAGGGTTATGGGGCATGTGATGTGCAGATGCCAATGTTGGACTGGGGTAAACACAGTAAGAAGTCTCACAACACCAGGTTAAAGTCCAACAGGGTTATTTGGTAGCAAACGCCACTAGCTTTTGGGACTCTGCCCCTTCAGCGGTCACGGACATTCGGCCTCTGACCTTCGGGTAAACATTCTCCAAGGTGGCCTTCACGACATATGTAAGTGCAGAGTTGCTGAGCAGAGACTGATAGCCAAGTTCCACAGACATGAGGACGGCCTCAACCGGGATCTTGGGTTCATGTCACACTATCTGTAACCCCCATGACTTGCCTGGGCTTGCAAAATCTCACTAACTGTCCTGTCTGAAGACAATACACATCTCTTTAACCTGTGATTAATGCAATCTCCACTCACATTTTCAGAACTTTTTAGACTTGATTAGCTGTAAAGACTCGCATTCTAATTAGTATTCTGTAATCTGAGTGTGTGCCTTTATATGCTCTGTTTGTGAACAGAACTCCCCACTCACCTGACAAAGGGGCAAAGTCCCGAAAGCGAGTGGCGTTTGCTACCACATAAACCTGTTGGACTTTAACCTGGTGTTGTGAGACCTCTAATGGGGCACAGGCAGGGAAGTGGAGTCAAGGCCTCAATCAGATTAGTCATGATCTTATTGAATGATGGAACAGGCTTGAGGAACCGAATTACCAACTCCTCTTATTCCTTCTGTTTTATGTATTGGCGCTGACCATTGTGATCTTGAATGTGTTGCTCATAAGGAAGGTGATTCAAGAGCAACTTTCAAAAAAGAACTCAGCAAGTAGGTGAAAAGGGGGAAATTGCAGAGCTATGCAGAGTCACAGAGTCATCGAGGTTAACAGCATGGAAACAGGCCCTTCGACCTCGGGGTCCTTGTGCATGAGTCGCAAAAACCCAGCTTGCAGGTGCAGCAGGTGGTCAGGAAGGCGAATGGGATGCTGGCCTTCATAGCGAGGGGGATTGAATATAAAAGTAGGGAGGTCTTGCTGCGGCTGTATAGGGCATTGGTGAGGCCGCAGCTGGAGTACTGTGTGCAGTTTTGGGCGCCGCACCTGCGCAAGGATATTTTGGCCTTGGAGGGAGTGCAGAGGAGGTTTACTAGGCTGATACCGGAGTTGAGGGGGTTGAGCTATGAGGAGAGGCTGAATAAACTAGGCTTGTACTCGTTAGAGTTTAGAAGAATGAGGGGAGATCTCATTGAGACGTATAAGATGATGAATGGGATGGATAGGATAGAGGTGGAAAGACTCTTCCCGCTCAAAAAAGACAGTAGGACTAGGGGGCACAGCCTCAAGATAAAGGGGGGGCAGTTCAGAACGGAGTTGAGGAGGAACTTCTTCACTCAAAGGGTGGTGAATCTCTGGAATTCTCTGCCCGTTGAAGTGGTGGAGGCTGCCTCGCTAAATATTTTTAAGAAGCGGGTTGATGGGTTTTTGATAAGAGAGGGGATTAAGGGTTATGGGGAGAGGGCGGGAAAGTGGAACTGAGCCACGACAGATCAGCCATGATCTTATTGAATGGCGGGGCAGGCTCGAAGGGCCAGATGGCCTACTCCTGCTCCTATTTCTTATGTTCTTATGACCCAACTTGTCCATGCACCGTTATTTTAAAAAAACCCGAAGCTAGTCTCAATTGCCCACATTTGGCCCATATCCCTTTATATCCATCCTATCCATGTAACTATCTAAATGCTTTGTAAAAGACAAAATTATACCCGCCTCTACAACTACATCTGGCAGCTTGTTCCAGACACTCATCACCCGCTGTGTGAAAAAATTGCCCCTCTGGATCCTTTTGTATCTCTCCCCTCTCACCTTAAACCATGCCTTCTAGTTTTGGACTCCTCTACCTTTGGGAAAAGATATTGACTATCCATCTGATTTACGCCCCTCATTATTTTATAGACCTCTATAAGATCACCCTTCAGCCTCCTACACTTCAGAGAAAAAAGCCCCCGTCTATCCATCCTCTCCTTATAACTCAAACCATCGGTAGCATCCTAGTAAATCTCTTCTGCACTCTTTCTACATTAATAATATCCTTTCTATAACAGGGTGATCAGAACTGTACACAGTATTCCAAGTGTGGCCTTACCAATGTCTTGTACAACTTCAACAAGACTTTCCAACTCCTGTATTCAATGTTCTGACCAATGAAACCAAGCATGCTGAATGCCTTCTTCACCACCCTGTCCACCTGTGACTCCACTTTCAAGAAGCTATGAACGTGTACCCCTAGATCTCTTTGTTCTGTAACTCTCCCCAGTGCCCTACAATGAACTGAGTAAGTCCTGCCCTGGCTCAATCCACCAAAATGCATCATCTCACATTTATCTAAATTAAACTCAGTCTGCCATTCATCAGCCCACTGGCCCAAGTGATTGAGATCACGTTGCAATCCGGGATAAACTTTTTTAGTGGTATAATTGGGCAACTCTTTCAAAGAGGCAGCATTGTTATGATGGGCTGAATGGTCTCCTTCTGCGTTGTAAATCTCTATGAAGTCCCTCAAGCTGCCAGCAATGCAGAGATGCTAGGAGTGACATTTGCGATCAATAACAGAATCCCTGCCATCTCAGTTAAACAAATAAAGCTGTGTTTATTTTTGAAGAATGGCATTCATTAAAACAGGTCACTGTTTTAAATCAAGATGACTGATTGCTAATCTCAATAAGTGGCATATGGTAGATCTGGGAACTTTATACAGAACACATCCCCAGAGAGTTACAGTGCAGCAGTTTGATGGAAAAGTGTTCAGATTAAAAATGATGGTTGCGGGATAGGGTTTCTGGGTTAGAGTTGGGAACAATTAACAAATTAATACAAAACAAATGACCAAATTCTTTTCTCAGGAAGTCTTGCACCTTCCAGAGCTTCTTTCACACAATCAGGACATTCCAAAATGTTTCATGACCAAGTAAGCAATTCTCAATTATACTGTTGCCACATGCAGGGAATGCTGCAACCAATTTTCACAAAGGAAGCTCCCACACTTGTATATTTTATCTCTCGGATCTCCCCAGAGATGACACTCGTTTTCATGCATGTGGCATACCTCATTCACAGTGCTTCCATATGTCTGCTCCACACTACTGCTCGAGATTCCAGTTCATTCACAAGTCTGTTTACTTTTCCCCAAATCCACACCCAGACTTAACCAATCAAGCCCAGTGTGCATCAATAGTAAACAGACTCACATAAACAACTGCAGAATGTTTGAACCATCGAAAGGCTGTGCCATCTAATAACTTCTGTCCACCTGAGACGGCAGAAAGGCCTCAATTTAACACCTCATTCAAACAAAATCATCCCTGAATTGTCAGCTGAAAGTAGAGTGTGTGCCTGGATCTTTGCAATGGGACTTGAACCCACAGCATTTTCTCACTTAGGGGTGAGAGCATGACCCCCCTGAGCTAACCCATCCCGTGCCTCCCTTCCCTACAACTCAGAGTGTACCCATGTGAGTGAATGAGATACCTCTGTCACCAGAGCAGAGTTCAGGAGAATTCACGCAAACCAGCCTCCCATCCATTGACTCTGTCTACACTTCCTGCTGCCTCAGCAAAGCAGCCAGCATGATCGAGGACCCCACACGCGCCGGACATTCTCTCTTCCACCTTCTTCCGTTGGGAAAGAGATACAATAGTCTGAGGTCACGTACCAACCGACTCAAGAACAGCTTCTTCCCTGCTGCCATCCAACTTTCGTATGGACCTACCTCACATTAACTTGATCTTTCACTAAACCCTGGGTATTACACTTAGATTCTGGACTCTCCTTTCCTTCTCTATGAACCATATACTTTGTCTGTATAGCGTGCAAGAGACAATACTTTACACTGTGTGTTAATACATGTAACAATAATAAACCAAATCTATTTGAACGCAATGAGCTGTTATGATCTGGAATAATGTGGCACTCCCTCAGTGGGCTGTGAGTGACTGGAATTCTCCACCCCAGAAGGTTCTGAATACTTAGTCATTGAGTTTAAGTGTCACAAGTAGGCTTAACAATGAAGTTACTGTGAAAATCCCCGAGGCACCACATTCCAGTGCCTGTTTGGGTACACTGACGGAGAATTTAACATGGCTAATGCACCTAACCAGCACCTCCTTTGGACTGTGGGAGAAAACAGGAGCACCCGGAAGAAACCCACGCAGACATGGGGAGAATGTGCAAACTTTACATGTTGTAAAAAGCCATCTGGTTCACTAACGCCCTTTAGGGAAGGAAATCTGCTGATCTGGCCTTCACGTGACTCCAGGCCCACAACAAGGTTTAAAGTTTATTTATTGGTCACAAGTAGGTTTACGTTAACACTGCAATGAAGTTACTGCAAAAACCCCCTAGTCACCACATTCTGGCGCCTGTTCGGGTACACTGAGGGAGAATTTAGCATGGACGATGCAGCTAACCAGCACGTCTTGTGGACTGTGGGAGGAAACTGGAGCACCCGGAGGAAACCCACGCAGAGACGGGGAGAACGTGCACGCTCCATACAGACAGCAACCTGAGCCGGGGAGTCGAACCCAGGTCCCTGGCACTGTGAGCCAGCAGTGCTAACCTCTGTGCCACCGTGCCGCAGATATACTTGCAACCTGCGAAGATCTGCTGCCCATTCTCAGCAGGGAAATAGTATTTACCCTTGATACCATTGAAAAGTAAGTATGAAGCTGTCAGATTGTCATAAAAAGCCAACTGGTTTATTAATATCCCTCAGAGATGGAAAAGAAAACACTGAACATATATATTTATGGAGAGAGACTCTCAGTAAAGTGACTTCATTGAGTTCCACAGATAACCTTTTCACATTTCTTTCTTGCCCTGTGTTGAAATCTGATTAGGTCTGGACTGATTGGGTCGATTATCTTTGACCTTCATCACCTTTCACAAAATTCAAATAGCGAGCTCGCTGGCGGAACCCATCTTCATGCTTGCCTGCTTCCTGAGAACTCTGAGATAATCCCTCGATTGATGGATTGAAGTGTTTGATCTATCAGAATCTCTCTCCTAGGTGTTTAATTGAAGTTTCCAAGAGGAAAATAAAGCCGCAGCTCACAGGAATGCAAATCAGCATCAGAGCACGTTCCCCCCAGCGCTGCGCTTTGAAAATCGCTGCATTGACAGAAGGTCCCGAAGGCGCCAGGCTCAAATCTTACAGCACGAAACAAAGCCATTCAGCCCATCGTGCCTCTGCCAGCCCTCTGAAAGACGTGTTCAATTGCCCCCACTTCCTTGGGCCGTCCGGTTCATTCCTGCACCCATGTATTGAGTTCACTACCCCCCCCGCTCCATCCCGAAGCCCCCCCCAAAAGCTTTTCCTTTTGACAACTCTGACCAGTTCCCTTTTTAAACTAAACATGTTTCTCCACAACTCCCGGCACCCACCCAAACAACTGTTTACATAGGGTCGCTATGCCTTCATTGATTTTGTGCACTAAGAACATAAGAACATAAGAAATAGGAGCAGGAGTAGGCCATCTAGCCCCTCGAGCCTGCCCCGCCATTCAATAAGATCATGGCTGATCTGAAGTGGATCAGTTCCACTTTCCCGCTTTCTCCCCATAACCCTTAATCCCCTTGCCTACCAAAAACCTATCTACCTGTGACTTAAATATATTTAGCGAGGTAGCCTCCACCACTTCAACGGGCAGAGAATTCCAGAGATTCACCACCCTTTGAGTGAAGAAGTTTCTCCTCAACTCTGATCTAAACTGCACCCCCCCTTATCTTGAGGCTGTGCCCTTCCCTAAGCCCCCCGACAACTCATTTGACAACTCTGACCAATTCCCTTTTTATACTAAAAATGTTTCTCCACAACTCCTGGCACCCACCCTAACAAAGGTTTACGTGGGGTCGTTATGCCTTCATTGATTTTGTACAGTGAGTAGTCTCACAACACCAGGTTAAAGTCCAGTAGGTTTATTTGACAGCACGTGCTACCAAATAAACTTGTTAGACTTTAACCTGGTGTTGTGAGACTACTTACTGTGCCCACCCCAGTCCAATGCCGGCTACTCCACATCTTGATCTTATACTCCACTCCCTTCACTGTTAGAGTGTGGGATCCAGGAGCGAAGTATCATAGAACCCCTACAGTGCAGAAAGGGGCCATAAGGCCCATCGAGTCTGCTCCCAACTCCCCAAAAGAACATCGCACCCAGGGTCTTTCCCCACCAAACCTGTCCATGTAACCCTGTGCATTGATCATGGCCAATCCACCTAATCGACACATCGCTGGACTGTGGGAGGAAACCGGAGCACCCGGAGAATACCCATGCAGACACGAGGAGAATGTGCAAACTTCACACAGACAGTGACCTAAGCTGGAAATCGAATCTGCCCCTTAGTCCTAGATCCCCAATCTGTTTCTCTCCAGCTACCCTATCTGTTCCCTACAGTAGCTTGAAAGTTACCTTAACCATGTAAATTCCAGGGATTTCAACCCTAATTTGTGGGCCACCTTGTATTACTCTCGATCCCATTCCCTATTCTAATCTCTCCAGGTTTACGAAAATCCAAGGTGGGCGTCAACTGATCATTAGTCTTTGATTTATTTGATCTCTTCTCCTCTTGACGTCCCTGTCTGTCTCTTCTGTTGTGGTTCTTTACTGAGCTTTCCCAGGGAAAGGAACACTGGCTGTTCTCAGCGTGTGCTAATGATGGGATCGTTAGTACGGTATGACCTAGAATAGGATCCTGTCTGAGGGGAATTACTGAAACTCCAAAAGCACATAAAGGGAGATGGAGAATCAGTCACCACAGTGATTAATCAGGCTCATAGATCGGCAGACAGATTTCCAACTGAATTAAGCACCGTCTAGATACACAGCCAGCAAACCAAAATAATTCTTTCATGTCCTAATATTCAATTGGTTTGCTAGACTGGGAGCAACATCGGTGCAGTGATAAAGCCACTGGAGAAATGCCTTTGAGGCCCAACTAATGCTGAGGGGACACGGATTCAAATGCCATGAAATTAATAAACCTGGAATTTAAAGCGAATAATGACTGATTATTAGGAAAAAAAATTCATCTGCCTTGGGGAGGCGGTGATGTAGTGGTATTGTCCCTGATCTAGTTATTCAGTGGCCCGCGCTGGGGACCCGGGTTCGAATCCCATCCCCGGCAGATGGTGAAAACTGTATTCAGTGATCGGGGAAGGAAATCTGCTGCCCTTACCCTGTCTGGCCTCCAGACCCACAGCAACGTGCTTGACTCCGACCTGACCCTCCCAAATGGCCACTCTGCTGAAGGGGAATGTAAAGGTGGGGCTGTTCATTCTCACAATGCCCACATCCCGTGAAATGAATGAGGAAAAAAAAGTAAGGACATAAGCAAGACTAGGCTGTCCGGCTCCTCCGGCCTGTTCTGTCACTCAGTAAGATCATTTGATTTGATTAATGTTTGTCACATGTATTCACGTGCAGTTTAAGGTATTGTTTCTTGTGTGCTAAACAGACAAAACATACCGTTCATAGAGAAGGAAAGGAGAGAGTTCAGAATGTAGTGTTACAGTCATAGCTCGGGTGTAGAGAAAGATCAACTTAATGCGAGGTAGGTCCATTCAAAAGTCTGACAGCAGCAGGGAAGAAGAAATTGGATTAAAGCATTGTTAGAGAGTTTAAAAGAGTTAGAATGAAATTTTGGAAGGATAGACCGAGAGTAAAAGATAGAATTAGAAGGTATGGCTGACTTTGTACCGTTACTCTACTCTCCCAGCTGTCAGTGAATTGTATTCCATGACCAGTGGGCACCACCAGGAATTGGAGTGCATTGTTAACCCCCCACAGTGTCATTTGGATGTAATTTGATAAGTTTCCTTTCATGACTTGTCCTTTTGATGCATTCTCCCTTCGACAATCTATCACTTTAATTTAATTTGTGAATTGGTTTTTCCTCTGGTTAATTTACTCCAAGCGGAAGAGGGTAAAGAGAAAAGTAGAATCATAGAATCCCTACAGTGCGGAATGAGACCATTCAGCCCATTGAGTCTCTGACAGGAACACTTTACCCAAGACCTATCCCTGTAACCCCATACATTTTTCCCACCAATCCTTCTACCCTGAACATCTTTGTTCACTAAGGGGCAATTTAGCATGGCCAATCCACCCAACCTGCACATCTTTGTTATTGTCAACTAGTTAATTTGATTATTAGTTCATTTGTTTTTTTTTCGGTTGGTGAGGGGAGGCTGATGGGATACTGGCTGAGTGTGTAGGAAGCAGTAAGAAGTCTCACAACCCCAGTCCAATGTCAGCATCTCCACATTATGTAGGGAGCAGGCAGACTTTGTGCTGTACCCTGTGAATAAACTTACTGTGAGTATTGTTTCATGCATCACCAATTGGCTTGGGATAGGTGTAAAACTGCCTGCGTATCCCTGAATCCCTTGGCATTCCAAATTCTCCTGAGCTCTGTCTTGAGTAGATTCAATGACAGAGCAGTCACTGCTCTCTGGGATAGTGAATTCAACACATACATTTCCCTTTGTGCAGTAACTTCAACGGCAGCTCATTGTAGCTTCAAGTTATAAAAGATTTATAACCAATGATATTTATACATGTACAAACGATGGTCTGACAGAATTGTAATACACATCTGCTTTCTTCTCCTCCCTGGCTCCAACTGGGGTTCCTCTCCGGCCCAGGACATGCCCCTTCATTCCCGATTGGCTCAGCTTCCAGCTCTGCCTCTCCATTGGGTCCGGCCCAATCACGAGACCCTCTGGGATCTGCCTGTCCCTTCGAGGGACCACACTACTGCACTTTGAGTGAGAGATTTCTCCCTCATCTCAATGCTAAATGGCCAACCCCTTATTCAGAGATTCCCCCCACACTTCTGGGCTCCCCAGACAGGAAGAAGGAATATCTCAACATCTGTCCTTTTTAGGATAGAATTTTAAACATTTCAGTGAGATTACCTCTCATCCTTGCAAACTCTTGTCTTCCACATGTGATCATGCACAGGAACAGCCCAAGTCAAAAGGGTAACAATCAAAAAACTTGTTGGGCCAATGCCTTGTGTTTCATACATCCATTTGATGATCTAAATGCACTACTCATGTGTACAACCCAAACCCCTCCTCCGAGGGAGACTCACTCAAGCTCCGACTGCTGCCTCCCCTAGTTGGGTAAAGGCAACATCCCGGGGGTGGAGATGGGGATGGGGTCGATGCATCTCCTCAGATCTGCCCATTAGTGCACAGTTAGAACACACACAGGTAGGAATTTGGGAGGTACACTGGGGTAAGGGACAATCACTAATTGTGTTTGACAGAGGGAAAATCCTGAATATGGTTTGAAAAGCCCAAATTTGCTTTGATAACATCACTAAATAACAAGAGGTCACTTAGTCCCTTGTGTCTGCCATATCCCTTCGACAACCCCACTCTCCCCAACTGTTCCTGCGTTTCCCCTTCAAGTATTTATCCAACTCTGTTTTAAATATTATAACTGAATCTATGTTCGTCACTCAGCGCATTCTAACAAGGCACAGTGTATAGAATATTCTCCTCTTTCCTTCATTATCTTTTATCAATGATCTCAGATGGGCTATCTTCCCAACTGTTTGGGAAAATGTAACTGATTGTTGGCAACGGATCATTGTAAATGAATTCATTTACATGTGGGCAACCAAGCAATTGGACCTTCTGCACTGCCACCCACTCCACCCTCTACCAGGCACCCCACAGAACCATAGAAAATTCCAGCTCAGAAACAGGCCTTTTGGCCCTTCTTGTCTGTGCCGAACCATTTTTTGCCTAGTCCCACTGACCTGCACTTGGACCATATCCCTCCGCACCCCCTCTCATCCATGAACCCGTCCAAGTTCTTCTTAAATGTTAAAAGTGACCCCGCATTTACCACTTTATCGGGCAGCTCATTCCACACTCCCACCACTCTCTGTGTGAAGAAGCCCCCCCTAATATTCCCTTTAAACTTTTCTCCTTTCACCCTTAACCCATGCCCTCTGATTTGTTTCTCCCCTAGCCTCAGTGGAAAAAGCCTGCTTTCATTCACTCTATCTTTACCCATCAAAATCTTATACACCTCTATCAAATCTCCCCTCATTCTTATACACTCCAGGGAATAAAGTCCTAACCTATTCAATCTCTCTCTGTAACTCAGCTTCTCAAGTCCCGGCCTTCCACTAACCACTTCTTTCGCCCCTTCCTCACCCTTCACCAATCATCCCTTCCCAACCTCCTCACCCTCCACCAACCATTCCTTTCCCCTCACCCTCAGGCAAACACCCCTTCCCCACCCTTCACCAATCGTCTCTTCCAACCTCCCTACCCTCCCCCAGCCCCCATTCCCACTCCACCAACCACTCCTGTCCCCCTTCCCCACCCTCCACCAGCCACTCCTTCCCCCAGCCCCCGCCTCCCAAATCCCAACAGCAGGAATGTACGAGTGGCTGGGGTTTGCTGTAAAAAGGCGGTTAGCATTTGTTGTTTGCGGTGACTATCCTTTTAAATGCAACGCAGCAAAAAAAGGGTCACCTGGTTTGAGGTGACCAACTGGGGCTCAACGTGGGGAGTCACCCCAGGGGTTGAAGTCACCTTAGGCAAGAGACATGTAGGGAGCTAGGCACAGCCACTCAGCTGCTGTACCATTAGTCTTATTACTAAATCCTTTGGTGCTTCTAATGAAGTGTGTGGAAGTGTATCATTGCAAGCTTTTAACCTCAGTTGATAAGAAGTCAATACAATGTGTGGTTGGGAATGACACTGTGGTGGTCACTGAACGAGTGACTGATTCGGCGAATGTGATTCCAAGATGGGAATTTAAATTCAGAGATACAAATAAACCTGGACTTCACAAAATGAATATCTTGTCTCTGTATCAGCGACAATGAAACCCCTGGAACGTTGTAGAACCCATCTGGTTCACTCATGTCCCTTAGGGAAGGAAATCTGCTGTCCTTGCCGGGTCTGGCTGACATGTGACTCCAGAGCCACAGAAATGACATGAACTCTTAACCGCCCTGTGGATTGGCCTAACGCGCCACTCAGTTGTCAAGAAGACACTCTCCCAAGGGACACCAGGATGAGTAAGATTGTTACCCTTGCTCACAAACTATCTTCTCTTTCACGTCATTTTACATTGGGCAAGCTACAAACTCCACTGAATATAAATTGCCTGTCAGAGTCATTCGCCGGAATTCTGCTGCCCCGCCCACCATGGAATCGGAGTGGGAGCGGGATGGACAACAGAAATGTTCGTTGACCTCGGGCGGAAATTTCCTGTCTCGCTTGAGTGAGGCTGTAAAATCCCATCCATAGAGTCCTACAGAGCAGAAAAGGCCCTTCAGCCCGTTGAGTCTGCACTGACGATAACTACCTCTAAAGTTGCACCAATACCATTTTCCAGCACTTGTCCCATATCCTTGAATATTATGATTTCCAAGTGCTCATCCAAATACTTTCTAAAGGTTCCTGGCCTCCACTACCTTCCCAGGCAGTGCATTCCAGATTCCCATCACCCTCTGAGTGAAATATTTCTCTCAAATCTCCTCTGAATCTCCTGCGCCTCTCCCTAATACTCCGTCCCCTCGTGACTGATCTCTCAGCCAAGGGGAACAGCTGCTCCCTATCACTCTGTCCCTCATAATCTTATACACCTCAATCACATCTCCCCTCAGCCTTCTCTTCTCTGAAGAAAACAATCCAAGCCTATCCACTCTCTCCTCATCGCTCAAATTCTCCATGCCAGGCAACCTCCTGGTGAACGTCCTGGGCACGAGCATCTTACACCTTAAAGCTCACCAAGCTTTTGCATTCTTGTGATTAACAGGCTGTTTGTTTTGGCACCGTATTGCTATGTGGCTACTCACACACACACATTAGGTGAGACATTGTTCGTTTCCCACTGATCCCACTCTTCAAGTCCTCACAGATCCCAATACTTCTCTGTCACTCACTCCACCTCTCTTTTCACTGGCCCCATTAAAGATGGTGGTAGCCAATGATACGGAGATGCCGGTGTTGGACTGGGGTGGGCGCAGTCAGAAGTCTCACAACACCAGGTCTCACAACACCAGGGATCTTGGGTTCATGTCACACCATGTGTAACTCCCACCATTTGACCTGGGCTTGCAAAATCCTACTAACTGTCCTGGCTGGAGACAATTCACACCTCTTTAACCTTTCATTATCCCTCTTTCCATTCCCGGTGTCTGTACCTGGAAAGTCTTGATTACCTGCTAAGTCTCACATCCCAACTATTATCTTGCAATTGAGTCTGTATCTATCTCTGCTGTGTCTCTGAACCCAAGTTTCCGCTCACCTGAAGAAGGATCCGGAGATGAGGGGGTTGGACTATGAAGAGAGACTAAATAGACTGGGTCTGTACTCGTTGGAGTTTAGAAGGATGAGGGGGGATCTTATAGAGATGTATAGGATAATGAAGGGGATGGATAGGGTAGAGGTAGAGAGATTCTTCCCGCTCAGAAAGGACAGCAGGACTAGAGGGCACAGCCTCAAGATAAGGGGAGGTGCAGTTTAGATCGGAGTTGAGGAGGAACTTCTTCACCCAAAGGGTGGTGAATCTCTGGAATTCTCTGCCCGTTGAAGTGGTGGAGGCTGCCTCACTCAATATATTTAAGACACGGGCAGGTAGGTTTTTGATAGACAAGGGAATTAAGGGTTATGGGGAGAAAGCGGGAAAGTGGAACTGATCCACTTCAGATCAGCCATGATCTTATTGAATGGTGGGGCAGGCTTGAAGGGCTAGATGGCCCACTCCTGCTCCTATTTCTTATGTTCTTATGTTCTCCGAAAGCTTATAAACCTGTTGGTCTTTACATTGTGAGGCTTACTAATGTGCCCATTAAAGAACAAAGAACAAAGAAAATTACAGCATAGGAACAGGCCCTTCGGCCCTCCAAGCCTGCACTGACCATGCTGCCTGACTGTCCCTTATCCTTCTGGGGACCATGTCCCTCTATTCTCATCTTACGCATGTATTTGTCCAAACACCCTGCAAAAGTCCCCTTTTTTTTGCACATGTCCCACTGCTGGACTGACACTTCCAGGAGAGCAAGTGAAATGCAAAAGGAGTGAGAAAGATGCACACACACAGAATGAAAGTCTGGTCTTAGATCATAAACAACCTGAAAGGTCCATTCATCTCATTGAACAGTGAAATGAAACTCACATAATCTGTTCCCTCATCCATTATCCATTAACCTAGATAACTTTAATTAACTTGTGATTTTCAGGTTGATATAAGTGGCTCAGTCAATGCTTGACGTAAGTGTTCATTGGCCATGCTCCATGTCCCTGATCAATGATCCAATCTCCATTATAAAGCTGCCCGTCAGAATAATTCAGGTAATCTTTGACACTAAACCCATTGATCAAATTCATACCAGACCCTGGGATGTTTATTATCTGCCCTCGCCAAGTGTGTTTTAGGTGAATAGGATGGGTCCATTTCTCAACCACTCCCCTGAACCTCGCTTTCATAATACAGGGAGTAGGTGGGCACCAAAATCAGCCACTTCCCCCCAACTATACTCAAATAAGTCATTAAGAGTTAGTTAGACTTGTTATCAAACTAGTTGATCTGATGATGTTCTATCCTCTCCACAAAAGGTTTGGCTGGGTGAAATGGACAGGGGCAGGCAGCTCGATTTCTTAGAAAGTTCTTCTAAGAGGGAGGAGTGGGTTGGGGTTGTTGCTCCTCCCAACTCCCCAAGATCAAATCCCTTCCTTCCTTTGACCCACCAACACTCTTAATCCCAATCCCTCCCTCTCATCGCCATCTCTGACCTCCCACTCCCTCCCTGTCCAAGGCCCTTATCTGCTCCAGGTATCCCTGGGCCTTCTCCCTCCCTGTCCTGCAGCCTCAGTGGTGGCCACCAACATGCTCTTTGTGCTGTCAGGACTCGTGGCTCTGCTGATTAATTCGATTGTCTGGCAGTTCCGGAAGGTGAGTCTTTCTCCCCAGCTGGACCTTGTTTAGCCATCTGGCCACGTGTTACGTCTGCGGGGCAGGTTGGCGTGGAGCTGGCTGGCCTTTTGTTGAGTTTTCCAGCTGGAAGAGTGAGTCGTGATTCCATCAATTCCCAATGTCTGGCAATATCTGCTCCACCAATCAGAGATTCCCTCAGTCACCCAACGGCTGCTCCACCAATCAGAGATTCCCTCAGTCCCCCAACGGCTGCTCCACCAATCAGAGATTCTCTCGCTCTCTCATTGGTGACTCTACCAATCACAGCTGTGTATTTTCCAGCTCTCTCTCTGATAGGTTTGCAATTGAGGAGTTTCTATAACCCCACACTAAAATCTCTTTCTCCTGGAACAGTCATCTTCAACCGAACTCCCCTTAGATACTTGCCCACAGCGAAAGCTTCACAAAACCATTGTCGATTGTCAGAAAAATCCATCTGGTTCACCAATGTCCTTTCGGGAAGGAAATCTGCCGTCCTTACCCGGTCTGGCCTACATGTGACTCCAGAGCACAGCAATGTCGCTGACTCTCAACTGCCCTTCAAGGGCAACTAGGTTTGGGCAATAAATGCTGGCCAGACAGCGACACCCATGTCCCACGAATGAATAATTCTCCACCCTGCTGAGAAACATTAGTGTGGTGAAAAGAAATTTACTAGAACAGTGCCGGGGATCAGGGGCTTGCCTGGATGAGGGAAGCTACCTGGAGGGACTGGGGCGGGTGGGTTTATTCTCCTTTAAGCAGATAAGGTTAGGGGGAATTTATTAGAGGTGTTTAAAATTACAGGCGTTTGTAGGGTAAATAAGGAGAAACTTTTGCCTCTGGAGCAGCACGGTGGCACAGTGGTTAGCACTGCTACCTCATAGTGCCAGGGACCCTGGTTCGATCCCTGGCTTGGGTCACTGTTTGTGTGAAGACTGCATGTTCTCCCCGTGTCTGCGTGGGTTTCCTCCGGGTGCTCTGGTTTTCTCCCACCGTCCAAAAATGTGCGGGTTAGGTGGATTGGCCAGGCTAAATTGCCCCTTAATGTCAGGGGGACTAGCTAGGGTAAATGCATGGGGTTATGGGGGTGGAGTCTGGGTGGGATTGTGGTTGGTGCCTGTCTGATGGGATGAATGGCCTCCTCCTCCATTCCAGGATTCTATGAAGGATCAGTACCAGAGGGGCCAGGTTCATGGTAATTGTAGAAGAATTAGAGCTGAGATGGGGAGAAATTGCTTTCTCACAGCGAGTTGCTGTAATCTGAATTGCGGCTGGTGATACCAGATTCAATAATAATTCTCAAGAAGCAATTGGATAACTCTGCCCCTCTACCATTGAGAAAGACAAGAGCAGCAGATAACCTGGGAACCTCACTGCCTAGAGGTTCCCCTCCGAACCACACACCAGCCTGGCTTATCGCCATTCCTTCACTGCTGCTCGGTTAAAATATTGGAATACCCTCCCCAACAGCACTGAGGGCGTACCCACACCTCGGGGAAGCGGGGTGGGGGGGAGGGGGGTGGTGGTGGTTTCAAGAAGATGGCTCACCTACCACCTTCTTAAGGGCAATTAGAGATAAGAAACAGAGTACAGGGTACTGGTGAGTACTGTGTGCAGTTTTGGTCGCCGCACTTGCGGAAGGATATATTGGCCTTGGAGGGAGTGCAGAGGAGGTTCACTAGGCTGATGCCGGAGATGAGGGGGTTGGACTATGAAGAGAGACTAAATATAATGGGTCTGTACTCGTTGGCGTTTAGAAGGATGAGGGGGGATCTTATAGAGATGTATAAGATAATGAAGGGGATGGATAGGGTAGAGGTAGGGAGATTCTTCCCGCTTAGAAAGGATAGCAGGACTAGAGGGCACAGCCTCAAGATAAGGGGGAGGCAGCTTAGGTCGGAGTTGAGGAGGAACTTCTTCACTCAAAGGGTGGTGAACCTCTGGAATTCTCTGCCCGTTGAAGTGGTGGAGGCTACCTTGCTAAATATATTTAAGTCATGGGTAGATAGGTTTCTGATAGACAAGGGAATTAAGGGTTATGGGGAGAAAGCGGGAAAGTGGAACTGATCCACTTCAGATCAGCCATGATCTTATTGAATGGCGGGGCAGGCTCGAAGGGTTAGATGGCCTACTCCTGCTCCTATTTCTTATGTTTTTACAGAAGCTGGTCTTGCCACGTCCCATAAAAGAATAAAAGAAAACTTGAAGGACATACAGAACGATGTGTAAAGTGCAAGTGAGTGACACCAGTTAGCTAGATTTCTAATGAGTCAATGTGATGGGCTGAATGGCCCCCCTCTGTGCTGTAAGGATCTGTGTTTCGTTGTATGTAAAACAGTTGGCTGATTTGATATCCCTGTTGTGCAACACTGCCTGAGACCAGTGCTGTTGTTGCTGGACTAATAATCCAGAGCCTGGGGCAGTGCCCTGGGAACCCGGGTTTGAATCCTGCCATAGCAGATTGTGAAATCTGAATTCAATAAAAATCTGGAATTAAGAAGTGACTGATGACCATGAAATCATTGCCGATTTTCGTAAAAACACATCTGGTTCACTAATGTCCTTTAAGATCATAAGAAATAGGAGCAGGAGTAGGCTATCTAGCCCTTCGAGCCTGCCCCGCCATTCAATAAGATCACTGCTGATCTGCAGTGGATCAGTTTAGAGAGGGAAATCTGCTGCCCTTACCTGGTCTGGCCTACATGTGATTCCAGTCACATCAATGTTTAAAGTTTTAGCTTTATTTATTACTCTCACAAGTAGGCTTACATTAACACTGCAATGAAGTTACTGTGAATATCCCTTAGTCGCCACACTCCAGCGCCTATTCGGGTACACTGAGGGAGAATTTAGCATGGCCAATCAGCACATCTTTCAGACAGTGGGAGGAAACTAGTGCACCAGAGGAAACCCATGCAGACACAGGGACAACGAGCAAACTCCACACAGACAATGACCCAAGGCCAGGAATTGAACCCAGATCTCTGCCACAGTGAGGCAGCAGTACTAACCACTCTGCCACCGTGCCACCCACAATGTGGTTGACTCTTAACTGCCTTCTGAAAATCCACCCGAGACGGGCAATAAAGCCCATTGAATGAAAAATATGGATCCCGCTTCTCAGTTGGATATCTGGGTTCCGAAAATCTGCAGACTGGAAGATCTTGGCTCTTGTGACAATAATCTTTTGTCTTTGACCATCTGTGAGTGGGAGCTGGTGTTAGGTTGACCTGAGTGATTTGCGCTTTCGATGTGACATTTAACAAGCTAAATCCCAGGTGAGTAAGATACTTGACTTGTGCGACTGACCCCAGTTAACGATGCAATTGCAGGAAGGCAGAGGGTGTATTAACGCGTCCTTCCGAGACTCACCGAGAACGATAAAGGTCATTTGTTTATCCATTCAGCGAGCTGGTTCGCTTTGATTGCCTCTGCGTAATTTTGCTTATGCGGTATTCAGGTGATGTGTCGAAGGGATGCTGAGGGAACGCACTGTGCTTCACAATTCAGGTGCCAGTCAATTGTTCCAGAGAGTGGGGACTGCGTCTGTCTTCCGCACTCGCTCTTTAGTCAAGCCCTCATCATCTGTCAGACAATTTACATGCAAATGCAAGGACTGCGAGCGCGTCATGTAGAACAATTAGTGGAGCATGACCAACAATGCAGAGGCAATGATCTGAACCATTGCAAAAGTCTCCCTCAATGGCAGGAGGCTGTAGAGGCCTCCTGGAAGCAATGTGTTCATCTGCACTGACACATAGAACCCTTGTGTTTGCAAGCCCGTGTTTAACCCCATTTTTTAACAACGTGGCTTTCCTTTTGATGATGTGTGAATTGAATTACCTTGTTCTTTTCTGAAAATGCGCGCACAGAGACTAAAGACCCTTGATAATTTCACGAGGAAATGAAATCCAGGTCGGCTTTCATGAAGGAGACAAATTATTTAACTTGAGCCGTGATTGCTAGCACCGGAGGATATGAATATCAAATGAAAGTACCTCAAGTAAGGCTGGAGATTAGAAGGAATTTCTTTTTTTTTTGATTTTTTTTTTATTTTGCATGCAGACTCTCGGAAATGTGAAATAGACTCGTGGCCAACTCAATCCATTAGCACAGGAGCTGGGTGGAGAGCAGGATTACAGCATCGTCAACAGAAATCTAGCTGTAAATGTTTGAATCTGAGGGACAAGGTGTTGTGATTCTCTGTCTGCTGCCCAGGGAGGGGTGGGGCAGGGGCAGGGGGAGGGGGCGGAGGGCTTTGCTGAAAGTTTGTTTATTTATTTATTAGTGTCACGAGTAGGCTTACATTCACACTGCAATGAAGTTACTGTGAAAATCCCCCCCAGTCGCCACATTCCGGCCCCTGTTCGGGCACACTGAGGGAGAATTCAGCACGGCCCACGCACCTTAACCAGCACGTCTTTTGGACTGCGGGAGGAAACTGGAGCACCCGGAGGAAACCCACGCAGACACGGGGAGAATGTGCAGCCTCTACACAGACAGTGACCCAAAGTGGAATCAAACCTAGGTCCCTGGCACTGTGAGTGCTAACCACTGTGCCACCTGAGCAGTGTAAATACATAAATTCATTGTATTTCCTGATAAACATAGGCTGTGACTGGTGGTGATTTCACCTGAGGATCACCACATCTCAGGCAAGGGGCAAAGTTGAGAAGGCAGGGCTTGGGCCTCAGCTCCTCCCTCTGAGACTGAATCCTGAACTTCCTAACTCACAGATCACAATCAGTAAAGATAGGCACCTACACATCCTCCATGATCATCCTCAACATCGGTGCCCCACAAGGCTGTGTTCTCAGCCCCTTACTATACTCCTTATGCACCTATGACTGTGTGGTCAAATTCCCCCTCAGTTCGATTTTCAAGTTTCCTGATGATACCATCGTAGTGGGTCAGACCTCAAACAGTGACGAGACAGAGTACAGGGATGAGATGGAGAATCTGGTGAACTGGTGCGGCAACAATAATCTCTCTTTCAATGTCAACAAAACGAAGGAGATTGTCATTGGCTTCAGGAAGCGTAAAGGAGAACATGCCCCTGTCTACATCAATGGGGACAAAATAGAAAGTGTTGAGGTCTTCCAGTTTTTAGGTGTCCAGATCACCAACAACCTGCTCTGGTCCCCCCATGCCGATACTATAGTTAAGAAAGCCCACCAATGCCTCTACTCTCTCAGAAGACTAAGGAAATTTGGCATGTCAGCTACGACTCTCACCAACTTTTACAGATGCACCATAGAAAGCATTCTTTCTGGTTGTGTCACAGCTTGGTCTGGGCTCCTGCTCTGCCCAAGACCGCAAGAAACTACAAAAGGTTGCGAATGTAGCCCAATCCATCATGCAAACCAGCCTCCCATCCGTTAACTCTGTCTACACTTCTGCTGCCTCGGCAAAGCAGCCAACATAATTAAAGCCCCACGCATCTCAGACATTCTCTCTTCCATCTTCTTCCGTCAGGAAAAACATACAAGAGTCTGAGGGCATGTATCAACTGACTCAAGAACAGCTTCTTCCCTGCTGCTGTCAGACTTTTGAATGGACCTACCTCGATCTTTCTCTACACTCTAGCTGTGACTGTAACACTACATTCTTCCCTTTCTCATTTCCTTTTCTCTGAATGGTATGCTTTGTCTGTATAGCGCGCAAGAAACAATATTTTTCACTGTATGTTAATACATGTGACAATAATAAACCAAATCAAATTCATGAATAACCTCAGACAGTTAGCATTGCCCTGAAACTGCCAACTGAGCTGAACTGATAGTGGGAGTTCTTCCATCATTGTTGGATCAGAATCCTGGAATCGCCTTGTGAACAGCACTATGGATGTGAGCAGCAACGATAGTATTACATGCTAAAGTGGGTATTAATAGCGCCATGAAGGTCAGCCCAGTATGAATGCAAGAAAACTCCCTTTGCTGCCTGACTTAGAGATGAGACCCTTACTGAGCACTTAGTCACGGAAAACTCTTAACAAGTGCATTCATCGGTCAGCCCCCTTAATTATAAAAAAACTTGAAAAGGGAAGAATTGGACTTGTCTAATTCCTGTTGAAAGGTGGAGGTTCGCCCTGCGGGAGGCCTTGTTTGGAGATCTGAGGCAAGAAGAAATTAAAATGTTTGAATACTTTGAAAGTCAGATTCTACCTTACCGTAAAAGCCAGAGTCATAAAATAATATCGAGAAGCCCGAGGCAAGTCTTGCTCTACCTTGTTACATGGCAGGCCTATCACCCAGAAAAGGTAACTTGTCACCAAATAGTTCCAGAGCTGCAGAAAACAAAGGAAAATTGGATCTGTTTTCCCGAAAGAAACTGGCTCTTAGGCTGACTCTTGCCCCCTCTGGGAACCTGAGGGAAAGGAACTGAACCCAAGTTCAATTCTCAGGCTGACATTCTCAGAACCCTCCTGAGTGAATGCTGCACTGTCCCAGGTGCTGTGTTTAGCATGAGGTGCTAAAGTGAGAGCTCCAATCCATCTCTCAAATTTGAATTGATTTGTTATTGTCATATGTACTAGCATACGGTGAAGAGTATTATTTCTTGCATTGTATACAGACAAGACGTACCGTTCATAGAGAAGGGAAGAAATATAGAAATATAGAAGGTAGGAGCAGGAAGAGGCCATTTGGCCCTTGGAGCCTGCTCTGCCATTCATCATGATCATGGCTGATCGTCCAACTCAATAGCCTAATCCTGCTTTCTTCCCATAACCTTTGATCCCATTTGCCCCAAGTGCGATATCCAGCTGTCCTTTGAATGCATTCAATGCTTTGGCATTAACTACTTCCGGTGGTAATGAATTCCATTTAATTAATGAAAAGGGAGAGTGCAGAATGTAGTGTCACGTAGCTAGGGTGTAGAGAAGTATCAACTTAATGCAAGTAGGACCATTCAAAGTCTGACAGAAGCAGTGAAGATGTTGTTCTTGAGTCAGTCGGTACGTGACTTCAGACTTTTGTATCATTTTCTCGATGGAAGAAAATGGAAGAGAGAATGTCCAGGGTGAGGACATGTCTGAACCGAGATGTGACTCCAGTTGCACCGCCATGCGGTTGACTCTTAACTACCCTCTAAACTTCACAGCCATTGGGTCGAGAAGCAGAAAGACCTGGGTGTGATGTGAACAAATCACTCAAGGTGGCAGGATAGAACATAGAACACTACAGCACAAACAGGCCCTTCGGCCCACAAATTGCGCTGATCATATCCCTACCTACCAGGCCTATCTATAACCCTCAATCCCATTAAATCCCATATACTCATCCAGAAGTTTCTTAAAAGACCCCAGCGAGTTCGCCTCCACCAACCACCGACGTCAGCCGATTCCACTCACTCACCACCCTCTGAGTGAAAAACTTATCCCTGACATCTCCTCTGTACCTGCTCCCCAGCACCTTAAACCTGTGTCCTCTCGTAGCGACCATTTCAGCTCTGGGAAATAGCCTCCGAGAATCCAATAGTTTGAGAAAATCTTTGGAAAGGAACAGAGATTCCTGGGGCGGAAGTCTATCATTCTCTGACTGTCCCACGAGGGGGGGAAAAGCTGTGTCCCACCCTGCCACATATTTTGACACTGGCACTAAACAAAAACAAGGAGGCAGGTCCCATGACACCAGGCTCTGAACAAGCCCATCCCACCCTCAATTTCAGCTCCTGAAAGATCGGGCCACCATCCCCCTGGGGAGGGGAGGTTGGTGATGGGATGGAGGGTGGGGGGGATGGGATGGAGGGGTGGGCGGGTGGGGGGGGGGGTGCGTGGGGGGAGGCTGTACATACCTATACGTTCCTGGCGGATTTTGTTTGCTGGGTGCGTGTGATGGGGGACACCAACATAGATAGACAGTACATCATGGGGAGGACCTAAACACCTGATCTGTATGTTAAAAGGGGAACCCCCAGGTTTAAATTTGGGAACAGCATTACATCATTGGGTGGGGGGATCGGTGCAGACAACCGTGTGATAAAATCCTGCCAGTGTAAAATCCACCTTGGGACTTGTGTATCTTTTTCCTGATGGAAGAAGGTGGGAAATGGAGGCAAAAGATCCCACAGGCCCCTATTTTGAAGAATAGCGGAGGAGTTCTCCTCACTGCATCAGGACAATATTTATCCATCAACAAACATCACGGAATTAAAAGATTATCTGCTCATATATCTTCATTACTATCCCTGGGAGCTTGCTCTGAGCAAATTGACTGCTGTTTTCCTACATTACAACAATGGCCACATCTTAAAAAGTACTTTATTGGTTCTACAGCAATTTAGAGTGTCCTGAGGTGGTGAAAGGTGCTATATAACTGCAATCGCTTTTTTCTTAGGCGTGGCACGGTGGCACAGTGGTTAGTACTGCTGCCTCACAGTGCCAGGGACTTGGGTCCAATTCCTGGCTTGGGTCACTGTGTGGAGTTTGCATGTTCTCCCCATGTCTGCGTGGGTTTCCTCCGAGTGCTCCGGTTTCCTCCCACAGTCCAAAAGACATGCTGGTTCGGTGGATTCGCCATGCTAAATTCTCCCTCAGTGTACCCAAACAGGCACCGGAGTGAGGTGACTAGGGGATTTTCACAGTGACTTCATTGCAGTGTTAATGTAAGCCAACTTGTGACACTAATAACGAAATAACTCCTTCTCTTCTCTCTTTACAAAAGCCCCATCCTGGAATCCACTGATAGTCAGACACATCAAAGCTCTGCTTAAACTAAGGAAAGCACAGTAAAAAGTCTCACAAATGAGATTGGGCCTTGGAGGAGGAGCTATGCCTGCTCCAATCAGCTTGGATCATGTAGGTCAAGCCCAAGACAGGAAGTGGGATGCCTGTCTTGTCAGCTTGGATTGGGAATATCTCACCTGCTGAGACTTTGAATTGGAATTTGATTGGATTGAATTGGATACAAACCAGGTTAAGGTCCAACAGGTTTATTTAGCAGTACTAGCTTTCAGAGTCTCAGGCTCCTTCATCAGGTGAATGAAGATGCTGTGTTCACAAACAGGGCAAACTAAGGAAGACTGTGAACACATGGTGTCAAGTAGGCCGAGATAAACTTTGCAAATCTGTGTTTGACAGGCCGCTCATACTGAGCATTCGACCCAGTATCTAAAGTTATGGAAGGCTGCGTGGGACATTGTCTACTTTTTTTGTTTTTTGTTTGTATCCAATTCAATCCAATCAAATTCCAATTCAAAGTCTCAGCAGGTGAGATATTCCCAATCCAAGCTGACAAGACAGGCATCCCACTTCCTGTCTTGGGCTTGACCTACATGATCCAAGCTGATTGGAGCAGGCATAGCTCCTCCTCCAAGGCCCGATCTCATTTGCACCTTCGCCAAAAGGTCGAGATGTTACTTTAAAAAATTGCTTCAAATGAAGCCTTGGTGTAACCTCGTGACTTCAACCAAGTGCAGGATGCCAAAACTACACTTGATCTTAGCCAAAAGGCTGAGGAATGATTGTTCCAGCAGCTGTTAGTGTGACTTTTTATATTTCCCTACAGTCTCAAGGAGCTAAAACCTCTTCCCCTCCCACCACTGCATTGGGGAAGGGGTGAGGAACGGTGAGCGCGTGTGAGAGACCACCTTGTAACACTCCTACATCAGGGTGTGTGTGTTTATACCACCCACACTCTCCCTAGGCACGGGCTTCATTCATTGTTTGAGCCCATGGTGTCTCTCTGTCTCTCCCTCATTGAGTCTCTCTCTCAATTTCACAAACAAAGCTTCTGCACCTGGTCTGCATATTCTCTGAGCAACGCATAAGGTTTCCAATTAGGAAGGAAGTGGGAGCGAATTCAAAGACTTCTGGTTCAGAGATTGGTAAACAAGATTTCTGGTTGTGAACCGATCATCGTTAGACAGCCAAGGCCTTTTTGCCTCATGACTCTGTTACTAACTACAAAAAAATGTCTCCTATAATCAGTTATTTTTTGTATTAATTTGTGGGACATGGACGCCACTGGCTAGCTAGCATTTACCCCAGTCCAATGCTGGCATCTCCACATCACAGCATTTATTACCCATCCCTATTTGCTTGAGGGCAGTTGAGACTCCACCACATTGCTGTGGCTCTGAGGTCACATGTAGTAAGAAGTCTCACAACACCAGGTTAAAGCCCAACTGCAAATTGTAAATTGAGTTCGTGTCTTTATATGCCCTGTTTGTGAACAGAACTCCCATTCGCCTGATGAAGGAGCAGCGCTCCGAAAGCTAGTGGCTTTTGCTACCAAATAAACCTGTTGGACTTTAACCTGGTGTTGTGAGGCTTCTTACTGTGTTTACCCCAGTCCAACGCCAGTATCTCCACATCATTGTCACGTGCAGACCAGGCTAGTTAAGGACGGCATATATCCTTCCCTAAAGGAACCAGATGGGTTTTTCCGACAATCAACAATGGTTTCATGGTCATCAATAGATTCTTAATTCCAGCTATTTTTCATTGAATTCAAATTCCACCATCTGCCGTGGCGGGATTCGAACCCAGATCCCCAGAACATTGGCTGAGTGTCTGGATTAATAGCCCAGCGATAATATCACTAGATCATTGCCTTCCTCGGTCACATTGTGGAACAGGAAGGGGAGCGGGCTCAGCAGCTGGGTGAATGGAGGGATGGGGGGGGTGCAGTGGGGGAAGAAGTTCTGAAGAAGAACTACCAACATCTATCCCACCATCACCACTGGGTTTTGTCAACGGGTGGAGCCCCTGCCTAAAGGAACGAGTGTTTTAGCCCTGGAAATATTTTGGCCTGTCAGCAGGCAAGGCAGGTTTTGTAAGAAATGAGTGTGCAGCAATTTGAGCGCAGAAATCTTGGGCTGACATGCCAATGTCACTGTTGAAAAGTCAGAAGTTTTTAAAGTTAATGTTTATTTATGGGTCACAAGTAAGGCTTTCATTAACACTGCAATGAAGTTACTGTGAAATCCCCCGAGTCGCCACACTCTGGCGCCTGTCTGGGTCAATGCAGCTAACCAGCACATCTTTCAGAATGTGGGAGAAAGCCGGAGGAAACCCATGCAGACACGGGGAGAATGTGCAGGCTCCACACAGACAGTGACCCAAGCCGGGAATTGAACCCAAGTCACTGGCACTGTGAGGCTGCAGTGCTAACCCATTGTGTCACTGTGCCGCTGAGATTGAACCCGGGTCCCTGGCACTGTGAGGCTGCAGTGCTAACCCACTGTGTCACCGTGCCGCTGAGATTGAACCCGGGTCCCTGGCACTGTGAGGCTGCAGTGCTAACTCACTGTGTCACTGTGCCGCTGGGATTGAACCCGGGTCCCTGGCACTGTGAGGCCGCAGTGCTAACCCACTGTGTCACTGTGCCGCTGAGATTGAACCCGGGTCCCTGGCACTGTGAGGCCGCAGTGCTAACCCACTGTGTCACTGTGCCGCTGAGATTGAACCCGGGTCCCTGGCACTGTGAGGCCGCAGTGCTAACCCACTGTGTCACTGTGCCGCTGAGATTGAACCCGGGTCCCTGGCACTGTGAGGCTGCAGTGCTAACCCACTGTGTCACCGTGCTGCTGAGATTGAACCCGGGTCCCTGGCGCTGTGAGGCTGCAGTGCTAACCCACTGTGTCACTGTGCCGCTGAGATTGAACCCGGGTCCCTGGCACTGTGAGGCCGCAGTGCTAACCCACTGTGTCACTGTGCCGCTGGGATTGAACCCGGGTCCCTGACGGTGTGAGGCTGCAGTGTAACCCACTGTGTCACCGTGCCGCTGGGATTGAACCCGGGTCCCTGGCACTGTGAGGCTGCAGTGCTAACCCACTGTGTCACCGTGCCACTGGGATTGAACCCGGGTCCCTGACGGTGTGAGGCTGCAGTGTAACCCACTGTGTCACCGTGCCGTTGGGATTGAACCCAGGTCCCTGACGGTGTGAGGCTGCAGTGCTAACCCACTGTGTCACCGTGCCGCTGGGATTGAACCTGGGTCACTGGCACTGTGAGGCTGCAGTGTAACCCACTGAGACACCATGCCGCTATTAAAAGAAAAACTGGGTGTTTTCCCCTGGTGTTCTGGCTAATATTTATTTTTTGGTCACATGACTAGAACAGATTATCTGGTCATTATCTCATTGCTGCTTCAGGGAGTTTCCTGTGTACAGATTGGTTTTTGCTTTTCTTACACTAAACAATGCCCGCATTTCAAAAATAGTTCAATTGCTGTCAAGATCTTTGAGCCATCTGGTGGTTATGAAAGGTGCAGGAGAAATGCAAGTCTTTCTGTCTTTCTTTTAACGATGGATCTGGCTGTTTCACTTTTATAGTTGTGGTGCTACTGTACTTTTAAGTAGTATGTCTATATCATGTTTTTTGTGAGGGGTATGTTTAACATTCAGCTGTGTTTTATACGGTGCTAATTTGTCTGCACCAGGCAGCCCACATGCTTAGAATGACAGCTAATAATTGGTTTTAGCGAGGGATAAATTTGTCTTAGCCTGGGGTTATGCAATTTTGTTTAGTTTGGTATTTCTCCTGGGATTTCAGAATAGGATTTTGATTAGGTTGATTGACAGAGACAGTCACTCGTTAATGGGCAGAGCTAAACATGCAGAGAAAAAGCTGTCAGCTTCTGCCTGTTCCTGAATGAAACAAAAGGAGTCTTTCTGTCTCTCTCTCTGTCTCCAGAATTCAAAGGCTCTAGGACTATTAACAAGTACAAGCATGTAAGCCTGGGTGTTGCTGACTGATTTTGAAGAGGGGTTTTAAATCTGTAAGAGGAATATTGCTTTAATTGGAACCAATAGAGATAAGTTAGCAGTTAAGAACTGAACCATGTCATCTTTAAGTATTGTTCCACCGGTGAAGGTTAAGCTAATTCATTTGTTATAGTTAAATTGTATTGTTAAATAAAGTGTGTTTTGATAAAAGTGTGCCAATTGAATCACATCTGGACTGAACTACTTTGGCCCTGATTTTATCGGCATGACTGTCCCGAAATTGAGAAGGGTGAGACTCGTAGAACAGAACTCTGCATTGGTCACCGACGCAATCTTATGAGCCTCAGGCAGCCGTACCAGTAATTTCAGGGCCTTTATCTTCAAACTAATGTCAAAATAAAAATACTGTTGGGGTTGATTCGGGTTTCGAAACATCCTTTGGGATTTCTGCTCTGGTACCCTGACATCATTCAGTGCTGGATTGTTGGGAACTCAAGTATAATTAAAACAAAACAAAACAAAGGAGAGCACTATTGAGGCCAAGGCAGAAGATCATTGGACAATAACTTGCATTTATATAGCACCTTTAATATAGATCAATGTCCTGTAGATACAGGAGCATAATCAAATAAAATTTAACTCAGAGTCACATATGGTGATAATCGGATAGATGACCACATTAGTGGTTAGAGTTTTAAGGAGAGTCGAACATAAGAATGTAAGAAATAAGGGTGAGAGGAGGCCAATCAGCCCTTCAAATCTGACCCGCCATTCAATTGGATTATGTTTGATTTTCTACTTCAGCACCATTTTCTTAGAATAGAATTGATAAAGTGCAGAAGAAGGGCAACTGGCCTGTTGGGTCTACACTGACTTTCTGACAGAGCATTGTACCAAGGCCCTACCCCTGTAACCCCACATATCTACCATGTGTGTGAGGACAGTGGTTGAATTTACATCAGCCATCTTTGGCTTGTATGTCCAGTTTTAAAAGTTCGGTATATTTTTTGGACATTTGTATGTAATTTGGGCATTTCCTTCATTGCTGTGACATCTTCCCTTATTTACCTATGAAATCTTTGTAAGCTATAAAAGTCCCTTATTCCAACTTGAAATTTAGCAGCTGAAAAGCCAAGTCTATCTCCTAATGCAAATTTCTCAATCCATAGTTTCTGCTTATAAATTCACTTCATCATTGCGTTGTATTAGAAATGCATAAATTACCACCTTTAAGAACATAAGAACATAAGAAATAGGAGCAGGAGTAGGCCATCTAGCCCTTCGAGCCTGCCCCGCCATTCAATAAGATCATGGCTGATCTGTTGTGGCTCAGTTCCACATTCCCGCCCTCTCCCCATAACCCTTAATCCTCTCGCTTATCAAAAACCCATCAACCCGCGTCTTAAAAATATTTAGCGAGGCAGCCTCCACCACTTCAACGGGCAGAGAATTCCAGAGATTCACCACCCTTTGAGTGAAGAAGTTCCTCCTCAACTCTGTTCTAAACCGCCTCCCCTTTATCTTGAGGCTGTGCCCTTTAGTCCTACAGTCCTTTCTGAGCAGGAAGAGTCTCTCTACCTCTATCCTATCCATCCCATTCATCATCTTACATGTCTCAATGAGATCTCCCCTCATTCTTCTAAACTCTAACGAGTACAAGCCTAGTTTATTCAGCCTCTCCTCATAGCTCAACCCCCTCAACTCCGGTATCAGCCTAGTAAACCTCCTCTGCACTCCCTCCAAGGCCAAAATATCCTTGCGTAAGTACGGCGACCAAAACCCCTTTAATCTCTCAACTCTCCCAGATAAGCTGTTTCTATTAACCTATTTTTGAAGAATATTGCGTTATTTTGTAAAGAAGGCTGAGCGTGTGTGTGTGTGTGTGTGTGTATGTGTGTGTGTGTCCATGTGTGTGTTTGTGTGTATGTATGTGAATATGTGTATCTGTGTGTGCATGTGTGTGGTTGTCTGTGTGTGTGTGTGTCTGTGTGTGAGTTTGTCAGTGCGTGTATGTGTGTGTGTGTGACTGTGTGTGTATGTGTGTGTGAAAGTGTGTGTGTGTATGAGAGTGTGTGTGTCAGTGTGTGTATGTGTGCTTGTGTGTGTGTGTGTGAGTGTGTGTGTGTGTGTGCATGTGTGTTCCATATGTGTGTCTGCGTGTAGGTGTGTGTGTGTGTGTGTGTGAGTATGTGTGTGTCTGTGTGTGTTTGTGTGTATGTGTGTGAGTGTGTGTGTCTCTGTGTGTGTGTGTGGTTGTGTGTGTCTGCGTCTGTGTGTGAGTGTGTGCATGTGTGTGTGTCAGTGTGTGTGTGTCTGTGTGTCACTGTGTGTGTGTGTGTGCGTGTGTGTGTGTGTGTGTATCTGTGCCTGTGTGTGTCTGTGTGTCTGTGTGTGAGTGTGAGTGTGTGTGTGTGTGTGCATGTGTGTTCCATATGTGTGTCTGCGTGTAGGTGTGTGTGTGTGTGTGTGTGAGTATGTGTGTGTCTGTGTGTGTTTGTGTGTATGTGTGTGAGTGTGTGTGTCTCTGTGTGTGTGTGTGGTTGTGTGTGTCTGTGTCTGTGTGTGAGTGTGTGCATGTGTGTGTGTCAGTGTGTGTGTGTCTGTGTGTCACTGTGTGTGTGTGTGTGCGTGTGTGTGTGTGTGTGTATCTGTGCCTGTGTGTGTGTGTCTGTGTGTCTGTGTGTGAGTGTGAGTGTGTGTGTGCGTGTCTGTGTGTGTGTGTGTGTGTGTGTGTGTGTGTGTGTGTCAGTGTGTGTGTGTGTGTGTGTGTGTGTGTGCATGTGTGTGTGAGTGTGTGTGTGCGTGTGTGTGAGTGTGTGTGTGCGTGTGTGTGAGTGTGTGTGTGCGTGTGTGTGAGTGTCACAGTTATCAGATGAGGACAGATTATTGTCTGGTGATGATAAACTCTGACTGGGAAAAGTGAGTTGCTGATTTAGCAGCTTTGTACAGTGGGTGGTGACAGCTCACCTGGGAAGATAGTGGGAGGCACACCATGTTCACAAACTCAAGAGGGAACTGGACAGCTGGTTGGCAGAGAAAGGGAATGAGAGGTGTGGCAGTGAAAGAGCAGTGGATGGAACTCCCTGAGGAAGAGGAATGAAGCAGATGGCTCCCAGTAACCTCTCCTGATTCTGTCCATTCCTGTGTCAATTCAGTAAGGTTCAACAAATCAGCAGAAATGGTGCAGTGATTCCACTCACCTGTAACTTTAATTAACTAAAGACTCATGTGCCTGTTTCCCATTCCCTCTCCTCCTCTGACCCTTCATTCTAACAGTTGGGAAGGTGCTACCCAGTGGGGCAATAGGTACAGATTCCATCATAATTTTCAAAAGAATATCTGATCAAAACTAAAGGTGAAAATATTTCTGGGGTGTGGGGTTGCTAGTTAACGGGCTAGCTGGATTGCCCTTCAGAAGAGCTAACACAGACTTGGTGCCACACAGTCTCCTGTAATACATTGTTCTGTGATTCTGTGATACATCACACGCAACAGTGCGTGATAGCAAGATCTCAGAATCGGGAGGTTGTATGTTCAATTCCCAATGCACGGCTGGAGGTGTCAGCTGGACTGTGACACAGTGGCACAGTGGTTAGCACGGCTGCCTCACAGCGCCCGAGGCCTGTGTTTGATTCCCGGCTTGGGTCACTGTCTGTGTGGAGTCGGCACATTCTCCCCATGTCTGCGTGGGTTTCCTCCAGGTGCTCCGGTTTCCTTCCACAGTCCGAGAGGCATGCTGGTTAGGTGGATTGGCCATGCTAAATTCTCCCTCAGTGAACCCAAACAGGGGCCGGAATGTGGCGACTAGGGGATTTTCACAGTAACTTCATTGCAGTGTTAATGTCAGCCGACTTGTGACACGAACAAAATAAACTTCTTCTAACTGCTTCTGGTTAAACTGAGGCCTTGCACGCTCTCTCGGAGATGAATAGGAGAGTTCTCCCCAATGACCAAGGACAATATTTGTCCCTCAATCAACATCAATAGGAGCTGATGATTTGGTCTTTTGTTCTGCACATTGCTATTTGTTAAACTAGCTGCAGTATTTCCCTACAGTACAATACTCGCTACAATTCAAAAGTACTCCATGGCAAAGCTGTGGGGCGTTCTGAACAAACAAACAAACACAAAAACATCAACAGAACATGCTGGAAAATCTCAGCGGGTCTGATAGCATCTGTGGAGAGAGGATAGAGCCAACATTTCCAGTCTGGGTTACTCTTCGTCAAAGCTGAAGGCAAGGAAGATCGGAGAAGATTTATACTGTTTTTGGTTGGGCGGGGGGGGGGTTAGTGGGGAGGTGTAATTGATAAGAATGACACAGACACGGAAACAAATGTGATGATAAAGGCTGAGAATGGTGCTGATAGTATCCATTAGGAAACCGGAATGTGTAAATGGCAGAACAAAGATGCAGGGTGTAGGAATGGGGCAGATGGTCCCAGTGGGGTAAGAGGTTGGGGAGGGGGGTGGGGGAAGGTGCTGAAATAAGATGGAAAGTGAGATATTAGAAATGGGAAAATAAGAATACAGAGTAATAAAAATGAATGAATAAGAACATAAGAACAGAAGAAATAGGAGCAGGAGTAGGCCATCCAGCCCTTCGAGCCTGCCCCGCCATTCAATAAGATCATGGCTGATCTGTCGTGGCTCAGTTCCACATTCCCGTCCTCTCCCCATAACCCTTAATCCCCTCTCTTATCAAAAACCCATCAACCCGTGTCTTAAAAATATTTAGCGAGGCAGCCTCCACCACTTCAACGGGCAGAGAATTCCAGAGATTCACCACCCTTTGAGTGAAGAAGTTCTTCCTCAACTCCGTTCTAAACCGCCCCCCCTTTATCTTGAGGCTGTGCCCCCTAGTCCTACTGTCCTTTCTGAGCAGGAAGAGTCTCTCCACCTCTATCCTATCCATCCCATTCATCATCTTATACATCTTATATGAGGTCTCCCCTCATTCTTCTAAACTCTAACGAGTACAAGCCTAGTTTATTCAGCCTCTCCTCATAGCTCAACCCCCTCAACTCCGGCATCAGCCTAGTAAACCTCCTCTGCACTCCCTCCAAGGCCAAAATATCCTTGCGTAAGTACAGCGCCCAAAACTGCACACAGTACTCCAGCTGCGGCCTCACCAATGCCCTATACAGCCGCAGCAAGACCTCCCTACTTTTATATTCAATCCCCCTCGCTATGAAGGCCAGCATCCCATTTGCCTTCCTGACCACCTGCTGCACCTGCAAGCTGGGTTTTTGCGACTCATGCACAAGGACCCCGAGGTCCCTCTGCACCGTCGCCTGCTGCAGTTTTTCGCCACGTAAGTGATAATCCTTCCGACCATTATTCCTACCAAAGTGGACCACCTTGCACTTGCCAACATTAAATTCCATTTGCCATTTCCTGGCCCATTCGCCCAGCCTATCTTGATCCTTCTGTAGACTCTCCACACCCTCCGCACAATTTGCCGTTCCCCCAATCTTGGTGTCATCAGCAAATTTCGACACCCTACACTCGGTTCCCTCCTCCAGATCATCTATATAAATGGTGAATGGGCCGAATGGCCTCTTCTGCACTGTAAGAATTCTACCCTATGAGTCTATGTGTCGGTTGGGTCAATTCACTGTGCTACATTGCTCCTTGGGGTCCCAAAGATGTGGAGGTTTGGTGGATTGGCCATGGTATATTGCCCCTTAGTGTCCCAAGATGTGTAGGTTACGGGGATTAGCAGGGTAAATACACGATGCAGTGGGGAAAGGGCCTGAGGAAGATGACCTGTCAAAGAGTTGGTGCAGACTCAATGCGATGAATGACCTCCTTCTGTGCTATGGGGATTCTATGAAATGTTGTTGTTTATTATAAGAAGAATAGAATACAAAAGTTGGACGTTGAACAGGGTGTTGGTGAGACCACATTTAGAGTACATTGTGTACTTTTGGTCACATTATTCAAAAAATAATATAATCACATTGGAAGCAGTTCAGAGAAGGGTCAAACAACAGATTCCTTGGAAAGAGGTATTATCATAGAGTCAGAGAGTCATCTGAGGAAAGGTTGAAGAAGCTGGATCTGTGTCCATTGGAGTCGAGAAGAATGTGAGGTGATCTTATTAAAATATATCCTGAGGGGGCTTCATTGGATAGATGCTTCAAAGACGTTTAATATTGTGAGAGAGACTAGAACGAGGGAACACAGCTTAAAAATAAGGGGTGTGCCATTTAAAACAGAGATAGGAAGAATTGATTTGCTCTGGGAAAATCATGAAACTTTGGAACTCTCTTCCAGGGGTCATGGAGGAGGGATATCAGAGTCATAGAGGTTTACAGCATGTAAACAGGCCCTTTGGCCCAACTTGTCCATGCTACCCTTCTTTTGTACTCCAAAGCTAGTCCAAATTGACCTCATTTGGCCCATATCGCTCTATACCCATCTTACCCATGTAACTGTCTAAATGCTTTTTAAAAGACAAAATTGTACCCGCTTCTACTACTACCTCTGGCAGCTCATTTCAGACACTCACCACCCTCTGTGTGAAAACAATTGACCCTCTGAACCCTTTTGTATCTCTCCCCTCTCACCTTAAACCTATGCCCTCTAGTTTTAGACTCCCCTACCTTTGGGAAAAGATATTGACTATCTAGCTGATCTATGCCCCTCATTATTTTATAAGACCTCTATAAGATCAACGCTAAACCTCCTGCGCTCCAGAGAAAAATGTCCCAGTCTATCCAGCTCTCCTTATAATGAATATTTTTAAGCAGAGATAGGTTCTTGATGATCGAAAGTGCCAAAGGTTATTGAGGTTAAATGGAATGTGGAATTAAGATCACAATCAGATCAGCCATGATCCTATTGAATGGTTGATGAACCTCTTGTACCAAATGGCTTTCTCCTGTTTTGAATTGGTATGTTTTAATGTTTTCAACACATCGTGCTGCTCTCCTGTCCACGTGTCTGTCCATTCTTGGCCTTTTACAATGTACCAGCAAAGCATATATTTATATATAAATATATATATGTATATAAAAGGATATTCAAAACTCCACATAGACAGTCACCCTGAAGCTAGAATTGAACCTGGATCGCTGGCGCTGTGAGGCAGCAGTGCTAATGCTGTGACACCGTGCCAGCCATTTGCCTTTCTAATCACTTGCTGTATCTGAGGATTAACTTTCTCTGATTCATGTACCAGGCCACCCAACTCCCTCTGTACCTCCAACTTCTGCAATCTCTCTCCATTTAAATAATTCACTGTTTTTTTAAATTCTTCCTGCCAAAGTTTATCCTCCAGCTACCAAATCTTCGCACTCTTGCTTAACCTGTCTATGTCTTTGTGCAGACTCCACGCATCTTCTTCACGGTTTACTCTCCTATGCATCATTGTGTCATTGGCAAAGTTAGCAGGCGACACTTGGTCACTTCAGCCAAATCTGGATTGATAAGCTGGATGTTGAACTGATGTTCTCCCTTGTGGAAGATCTTGGACAAGAGGCCTTGTATATGGAGTGTCAGGTTCAAAATTGAGATGAGGAGAAAGTACTTCTTTTAGAGGGTTATGAACCTGTGGAACTCACTGCTCCAGAGTGCAGTGATGGCAGAATCAATCAACAGATTCAAGAAAGAGATAGGCACATTTCCAATGAAAAGCGGGATAAAGGGTGATGGGGAACGGGCAGGAAAGTGGAGCTGAGACTGTATAAGGCATTGGTGAGGCTGTACCTGGGGTATTGTGGGCTGTTTTAGTGCCCTTATCTGAGGAAGGATGTCCTTGCTATAGAGGGAGCACAGCGAAGGTTTACCAGGCTGATTCCTGGGATGGCAGGTCCGTCATATGAGGACAGACTAAGTCGGTTGGGATTATATTCAGTGGAGTTTTGAAGAGTGAGAGCGGATCTCATAGAAACTTATAAAATTCTAACAGGGTTAGACAGGGTAGATTCAGAAAGAATGTTCCCCATGGTGGGGGGAGCCCAGAACTAGAATTCATCATTTGAGGATAAGGGGCAAACCTTTTAGAACTGAGATGAGGAGAAATTTTTTCACCCAGAGGGTGGAGAATGTGTGGAATTCACTCCCACAGAAAGTAGCTGAGGCCAAAACATTGTCTGATTTTGAGAAGAAATTAGATCTAGCTCCTGGGGCTAAAGGGATCAAGGGATATGGGGCAAAGGGGGTATTGAATTCGATGATCAGCCGTGATCAAAATGAATGAGGGAGCGGGCTGGACAGGCCGAGTGGCCTCCTCCTGCTTCTATGAGACCAGGATAAGATCAGCCATGATCATGTTAAATGTCGGAGCCAGATCGACGGGCTGAATTTGCCCATTCCTGCTCCTGCTCCTCACTCCTACGTTCCTCTGTCCTGAAGCGAGGTGAATAAATTAGTTCCCCAATCCTGAAGGAACTCTCTGATGCTGGGGTGACTCTGGGTAGCCGAGGTAGTTCTTACAACTGAAGCCGCTGTTGTAGAACATTGCGGGAGAAACAAAACAGAAGGGAGAATGTTTGGACTCGGTGCCCCTACATGAACAGAAGCAAGCTTTTGGAGCTTGTAATGTTGTGCGCAATTAAAAATCAATTTGAAGGCTACATCTGTGCAGAGGCCGGTTCCACGATGACTCCGAGGCACTCTGGCCCTCTATCTCCATCTTTGGAGCGGTGATGTGGATAATTAAGTAGAACACATTGAATATACTGAGAGCGAGGGGAGTTTCCTACTGAGAAATCACTTGGAGCAAGCGGGTTAATAAATGGTTATATTCGCTGCCGTATGTTGTTGCTGAATCGTAAATATTCTTTACAATCTGCTCATCCGTATGTATGCCTGTTGGAGCTTAAATCAAAAGAGAACTCCAGTAATGATAATTGTCGAGCTATGTCTCTCTCCCTCTCTCTCTCGCTCTCTCTCTCCCTCCTTCAATTAACCGCAGCAATAAAAAGTAAGAGGAATTCAGTCCTCGATGTGAGGGCTGTTTTGGTAAACGGAATGAGACAAGCCTCTGAAGGAGCTGCCGCCCCGCGCTCGCACACAGTTACCTTTCTTGGAGGATTATTGTCATCCAGTAACAAGGCACATGGGAGCCGGGAGGAGAGCCAGAGAGGAAGATTCGGGTTAGTGACGTGGTTACACCGTCACATGGTCAACTCTGACTGCCATGACAACGGTAATGAGGTGAAGACAAAAAGAAAGAGTAATTAAGCAAACGCAGTTGCCTGCTGCTCTGGTTGGAGCTGGATCGAGGTTCCTGACCTGAGGCAGGGGTGAGGAGCTGAGAGGGTGCTGTTAAACAGCGATATCTGGACAAAAGGGTAAAGTTATAAGGACGTTGCAAAGACTAGACTTGTGTTTCCTTGAACGTAGACAATTAAGATCGAGTTGAGGTGTTTAAGATGATTATATATGATAGTGTATAGAATCATAGAATCCCTACAGTACAGAGGGGGACCATTCAGCCCATCGAGTCTGCATTGATCACAATTTCACCTAGGTCCTACCCCCATAACCCCATGCATTTAGCCTAGCTAGTCCCCTTGATACCAAGGAGTAATTTCATATGGCCAATCCACTTTGCCAGCACATCTTTGGAGGGTGGGAGGAAATCGGAGCACCCGGAGAAAACCCATGCAGACACAGGGAGAATGTGCAAACTCCACACAGACAGTCACCCAAGCCGGGAATCGAACCCAGGTACCTGGTTTTCTGAGGCAGCGGTGCTAATCACTGTAGATAGGGGGAAATGATTTCCTCTGGTCAGAGGGAGTCCAGGGATGAGGAATCATTAACGTTAGAGCCAGGGGTGACATTAGGAAAAAATTCTTTGCACAAGGTTGAGGGGCTCTCTCTCCTAGAACAATACTGAGGCTGGGGACCAATCAGATAGTTCAGAGCAGAGGGTGGGATGTCCCGATGCCCTCCCCCCAACGGTGTGGCCTCTGCTGGTGGAGGTGGTTCACCATTGGCCAACGGTAAGATCTTCTGCTCTCGCCAATGTCTTTGGTATTTTGCATGGCTCACCGTCCCATCACCGGGAACCTGACTGCAGGAGGTCACATTGAGTGGAACCAGAAGATCCCTTCAGTGGGAATGGCCAGGAACTTGCAAGCAGTGGTTGAGACAATTTGTTTCAGGAAGAGGGGGTTAAGAATTATGGAAGCAAAGAGGGTAGATGTGGTTAAGAGTCACATCAGCCATTATATTACTGAATTGCACAATAAACTGGAGGGGCTGAATGGCCATTTATTGTCTCTATAATTTGCGTCTTTTCTTCCGAGACCAGGAACATAAGAACATAAGAAATAGGAGCAGGAGTAGGCCATCTGGCCCCTCGAGCCTGCCCCGCCATTCAATAAGATCATGGCTGATCTGTCGTGGCTCAGTTCCACATTCCCGCCCTCTCCCCATAACCCTTAATCCCCTCTCTTATCAAAAACCCATCAACCCGTGTCTTAAAAATATTTAGCGAGGCAGCCTCCACCACTTCAACGGGCAGAGAATTCCAGAGATTCACCACCCTTTGAGTGAAGAAGTTCCTCCTCAACTCCGTTCTAAACCGCCCCCCCTTTATCTTGAGGCTGTGCCCCCTAGTCCTACTGTCCTTTCTGAGCGGGAAGAGTCTCTCCACCTCTATCCTATCCATCCCATTCATCATCTTATACGTCTCAATGAGATCTCCCCTCATTCTTCTAAACTCTAACGAGTACAAGCCTGGTTTATTCAGCCTCTCCTCATAGCTCAACCCCCTCAACTCCGGTATCAGCCTAGTAAACCTCCTCTGCACTCGCTCCAGGGCCAAAATATCCTTGCGTAAGTGCGGCGACCAAAACTGCACACAGTACTCCAGTTGCGGCCTCACCAGTGCCCTATACAGCTGCAGCAAGACCTCCCTACTTTTATATTCAATCCCCCTCGCTATGAAGGCCAGCATCCCATTCGCCTTCCTGACCACCTGCTGCACCTGCACCTGCGACTCATGCACAAGGACCCCGAGGTCCCTCTGCACCGTCGCCTGCTGCAGTTTTTCGCCCCGTAAGTAATAATCCTTCCTACCATTATTCCTACCAAAGTGGACCACCTCACACTTGCCAACATTAAATTCCATTTGCCATTTCCTGGCCCATTCGCCCAGCCTATCTAGATCCTTCTGCAGACTCTCCACACCCTCCGCACAATTTGCCTTTCCACCAATCTTGGTGTCATCAGCAAATTTTGACACCATACACTCGGTTCCCTCCTCCAGATCATCTATATAAATGGTAAATAGGAAGAGTAAGATGTTTTTCTTCCACATCACTACACAGTGAACCTGACTGGATCAGAGACACCAGAACCTGGAGTAAGGAAAGGATTTGTTACGACATGGATATGTGATGGACAGGGGGCCGGTGGTCTGATGGATTTGTCTCTTTTTCACCTCTCAATTAAGTGAAAGAAGATGTGTTTAAATTAAAGAGTGTTTTACCTCTCTGAGTGCTGTGCCTTTTAAGAACAGACACAAGATTTGTTTTCATAGAATAGAATCCCTACAGTACAGAAGGAGGCCATTCAGCCCATCGAGTCTGCACTGACAACAATCCTACCTACCCCCGTAACCCCACATTTTTACCCTGCTAATCCGCTCCCCCCCCCCCCGAAATTAGGGTCTACTTAGCATGGCCAATCAACCTAACCCGCACATCTTTGGACTGTGGGAGGAAACCAGGCCACTTGCAGGAAACCCACAGAGGCACGGGGAGAATGTGCAAACTCCACACAGACAGTGACCCAAGGCTGGAATTGAACCTGGGTGCCTGGAGCTGTGAGGCAGCAGTGCTAACCACTGTGCTACCGGGTCTCCCATTCTCACAGGTTTAAAAAACAGAAACAATAAATGTTTTATTTCTCAACACATGAATATAACAGCACACACTCTCTCACACACAAACACAAACACATAAGACCACACACACACACACATGAGGAAAGATGATTACAGAAGAGTTGGCTGCACTGAGGTTTGGAGAAAAATTCTAAACTGCCGCTATTATGTTAGTGTTTTGAGATGAGATTTGGAAATGTTGTGGGCCTGATTATTTACTGGCTGACTGAGGAAATGGGGGTGAGAGGTTTCTGGCAATGAATTTACAACATGCGACAGTGGGAGGTGGGCCGCCGTTGGTCGTGGTCCCGCCATTGTCAATGGGGTACCCCGTTGAATGCATCCCTCGCTGCTAAGAAACCCACAGCGGAGGCACGCCATTGGTGGGACTGGGAGATCCTACTGGTTTGATTAGATTTGATTTGATTTATTGTTGTACATGTATTAGCATACAGTCAAGAGTATTGGTTCTTGCACACTATACAGGCAAAGCATACCGTTCATAGAGAAGGAAAGGAAAGAGTGCAGAAAGCAGTGTTACAGATGCAGCTCGGGTGCCGAGCAAAATCAACTTAATGGAAGGTAAGTCACTCAAATGTCTGATGGCAGCAGGGAAGAAGTTGTTTATGAGTTGATTGGTATGTGATCTCAAGACTTTTTTTTTCTAAAGGAAAGAGATGGAAGAGAGAATGTCTGGAGTGCGTGGGGTCCTTAATTATGCTGGCTGCTTTCCTGAGGCAGCGGGAAGTGTAGACAGATGGGATAGGAAGCTGGTTTGTGTGATGGACTGGGCTTCGTGCATGACTCTTTGTAGTTTCTTGCAATCCTGGGCAGAACAGGAGCCCAGACCAAGCTGTGATACAACCAGAAAGAATGCTTTCTATGGTGCATCTGTAAAAGTTGGTGAGAGTTGTAGCTCACGTGACAAATTTCACGTGAAATTTGCCCAAGAATGCCTCTACTTTTTTAAGAAAGTAGAGGCGTTCTTGGGCTTCCTTAACGATAGTGTCAGCTAATGTGAATGGCTGGAAAGTTACGACCATAGTGGTTTGCTCCTTTGAACAGTAGGATTCTGGTTTTGCGCCAGGTGATTTTGATCAAGCCCCTGTGGCAAAGATCTGGCTTGGTTCTGCAAATCCATAGGACAAAGGGAAGCTCCGTTTCTTGTCCCATTAATGGGTTCTCAGCAGTGTTCCTCCTTTGCTGCCCAGGTTAGGTTTAGGGTTCTCCCTGTGGTCTTTTCAACTCAGACTCACCATGGACTACTCTCCGGAGTCGGTTGCATTCTTGAACACACGCATCTCCATCAAGGACAGTCACCTTAGCACCTCACTGTACCGCAAGACCACGGATAACCTCACAATGCTCCACTTCTCCAGCTTCCACCCGAAACACGTTAAAGAAGCCATCCCCTACGGACAAACCCTCCGTATACACAGGATCTACTCAGATGAGGAGGATCACAACAGACACCGCCAGATGCTGAAAGATGCCCTCATAAGAACAGGATATGGCGTGCGATTCATTGATCAACAGTTCCAATGTGCCACAGCAAACATCTGCACCGGCTTCCTCAGAAGACAAACACAGGACACAGAGTACATTTCATCGTTCAGTACTCCCCTGGAGTGGAGAAGCTATGACATCTTCTCCAGAGCCTTCAACATGTCATTGATGAAGACGAACATCTCGCCAAGGCCATCCCCACACCCCCACTCCCTGCCTTCAGACAACCGCACAATCTCAAATAGACTACTGTCTGCAGCAAACTACCCAGCCTTCAGGAGAACAGTGACCACGACACCACACAGCCCTGTCACAGCAACCTCTGCAAGACATGCCGGATCATCGACATGGATGCCATCATCTCACGTGAGAAAACCATCCACCAGGTACACCAGGTACACCAGGTACATGGTACCTCTTGCAACTCGGCCAATGTTGTCCACCTGATAGACTTCAGGAAAGGATCTCCCGAGGCATGGTACATCAGTGAGACCATGCAGACACTACAATAATGGTTGAATGAACACTGCTCGACAATCACCAGGCAGGAGTGTTCTCTTCCTGTTGGCGAACACTTCAGCAGTCATGGCATTCAGCCTCTGATCTTTGGGTAAGCGTTCTTCAAAGTGGCTTTCGCGACACATGACAACACCGAGTCGCTGAGCAGAGACTGATAGCCAAGTTCTGCACACACGAGGATGGTCTCAACTGGCATCTTGGGTTCATGTCACACTGTCTGTAACTCCCACCACTTGCCTGGCTTGTGCAATCTCATTAACTGTCCTGTCTGGAGACAATACAAATCTCTTTAACCTGTGCTTAGCGCTCTCTCCACTCACATTGTCTGTACCTTTAAGACTTGATTACCTGTAAATACTCGCATTCCAACCATTATTCTGTAAATTGAGTTTGTGTCTTTATATTCTGTTGTGAACAGAACTCCCACTTACCTGATGAAGGGGCAGCGCTCTGAAAGCTAATGGCTTGTGCTACCAAATAAACCTGTTGGACTTGAACCTGGTGTTGTGAGACTTCTTACTGTCTTTTCATCTCCCAGGTTGACTGACTTCTGCTCTCAAATGCGCGCTAATAAATGTTTCTTATCATCAGCTGTTACGAAGACTGCAGTACGGGTTTTTCCCATTTCCACACAAACGGTCCCTGATGACGTTAGCACTGACACACAATACTGTTTGAGCCTTGGCCTTTTGCACTTTCTTGTGGTGAAATGGTTTCCTTTTGGGCCCCTGTGTGAAATTTGATTCTGCAGTCACTAGGTCTGTGTGGTCATTGTATATCAGCCCCTGTAGACATTTAGACAAAAGTAACTGTGCACTCCGCAGGCGTAGCCTGTTGCATTTTTAATGTATCTACAATGGAATGTTCCATAAAGGTCATTTATATGTTAATGTCCAGACCAAACAAACACACTGCCTCCAGGCTTGGACTATTACATGTCTATTTATGGGAAAATGATGAGGTCACCTAACCCACCTGACTCCGTTTTGTTATAACAGAAGTTATCCATTGTTCGCGTTTTCATTAGCAAGTAAAGCGTTCATTTTTCCATAAATTTGTGTGTTTAATTTCACAGGCATGACTGCTGCAATGATTTATAATCTCCCAACATTCACTGGGGTACCAAGGGCTATAAAGGCACAACTACAGCCAAACGAGAATGGTCAACAGCTCCCTGAACAAAGTTCAAATTGTCTTCAACAAGGGCAAAAAGATGTTTAAGCTCATTATTCACTGTTACACAAAAGATCTGAACTTTGGGATCAAATGCAGAGGGTTAAGGGAATGGGGCTACTCACTTAATCTGTCCTGCCATCTTCAATGATTTGTCTACCCAAGTCCCTCTGCTTCTGCGTCCCTTTAGAATTCTACCCTTTTTTATATTCTCGCTCTGCCTTCCTCCTCCCAAAATGGATTACTTCACATTTCTCTGCACTACGTGTCATTTGCTATTTGTTTTTAAAGTTTATTGATTAGTTTATTTATTAGTTTGGTTAGTGAAAGGTTTGCTTATTAGGGCGGCACGGTGGCACAGTGGTTAGTGCTGCTGCCTCACAGCGCCACAGACTCGGGTTCAATTCCAGCCTCGGGTCACTGTCTGTGTGGAGTGTGCACATTCTTCCTGTGTTCGTGTAGGTTTCCTCCGGGTGCTCCAGTTTCCCCCCACAGCCTGAAAGACATGCTGGTTAGATGCAGTGACCTGAACAGATGCTGGACTGCGGCAACAAGCGGAACTTCACAGTAACTTCATTGCAGTGTTAATGTTAATTTGTGATTAACAAAATAAACTTTACTTGACTTTACATCACAAATAGGCTTACAATGCAATGAAGTTACTGGGAAAATAGAATCCTACAGTGCAGAAGGATGCCATTTGACCCATCAAGTCTGCACCGACCACAACCCCACCCAGACCCTATCTCCGTAACCCCATGCATTTACCCTAGCTAGTCCCCCTGACACTAAGGGGCAATTTACCATGGCCAATCCACCTAACCCACATACCTTTGGACCCCTCATCGCCACACTCTGGGTATACTTGTCCTTCCTTCCCAAAGGAAGGATATACTTGCCATAGAGTGGGTACATTGAAGACTCACCATGGCTGGCAGGATTGCCCTATTAGGAGAGATTGAAACAACTGGGCCTACAATCTCGAGGATTTAGAAGAATGAGAAGTGATCTTGAAGCTCGCAAAATTTTTACAGGATGTGAAGGGCTAGACGAAGGATGCAATGAAGTTACTGGGAAAATAGAATCATAGAGTCCAACAGTGCAGAAGGAGACCATTCAACCCATCGAGTTGGGGACAGGGCAACCTCCCTGGTTAGAACATAGAACATAGAACATTACAGCGCAGTACAGGCCCTTCGGCCCTCGATGTTGCACCGACCAGTGGAACCAATCTAATGACCGTCTAACCTAAACTATTCCCATGTTATCCAATGTTGTGAGGGGATGAGGGGTTGGGGGCGTGGAGGGAGTGCTAGAACCATGGGCACAGTCTCAAACCAAGGGGTGCTAAGACTGACACATGAGGAAGAATTTCTTCACCCAGAGGATGGTGAATCTCTGGAATTCTCTACCCATGAGGATTGTGGGGGCTCAGTCATTGAGCTTGCTCAAGGCTGGGATTAATAGATTTCTAGATGTCAAAGATATCGAGAGACATGGGGATAGTGCAGGAAAATAGTGTTGAGTTAGGAGATCGGCCAGAATATTTGGGGCAGGTTCGAGGGGCCAAATGGCCTACTCTTGTTCCATAAGAACATAAGAACATAAGAAATAGGAGCAGGAGTAGGCCATCTGGCCCTTCGAGCCTGCCCCGCCATTCAATAAGATCATGGCTGATCTGTCGCGGCTCAGTTCCACTTTCCCGCCCTCTCCCCATAACCCTTAATCCCCTCTCTTATCAAGAACCCATCAACCCGCGTCTTAAGAATATTTAGTGAGGCAGCCTCCACCACTTCAACGGGCAGAGAATTCCAGAGATTCACCACCCTTTGAGTGAAGAAGTTCCTCCTCAACTCCGATGTTGCTACGATTGTAAGATGTTATTGACCGATGAGGCAGGCTGGAAGGGCCATCTGTATGGCCTCCTCCTGTTCCTATTTACTGTGTTCTTATTCTCTGACCGCATTTGACAAAATACCTTTGCGTGATTTAAGTAAGAGAGCTTAAACCTCATGGGACCCTTCACTAACTGCCCGGTTACTTTGAGAACTGACTTGGCAACATTAAAGAGCGTGCCGATAAATGGGAACGTTTCTGCTTTGGGATGAAGTAATCAGTGGAATTCCACAGGGATCTGATCCAGAGCCCCAGTACTACTTACAGCACTTTCCTTATCAGTAATTCTTTTATTAAGATGTGAGGGCAGCTAATGAAATGATTATTTTGAGGGAGAATTGGGCGATTAAAATACATGAGCTGGAATGTGTCAGATGGACCTTAATGTGGATAAATTAGGGTAATGCACATTGGACTCAGTAACAGTAAACCTGTGTATTCTGTGAAAGGGCTTATTTGGGGAAAGGTCATTGAGGGTGTGGGAGTGAGGTAAGAATAAGTAACAGGCAGTAATACGGAAGCCATAAAGGTTCAGGCACATGCTGACCCATCCCAGACTGAGACTGAAAACAAATCTCACACGAAAAGGCCCCTGTTTAATAGGACTGGGCAAATTATGACCAAATTCAACAGAATCATACAGTGCAGAAAGAGGCCATTCAAGTCTGCACTGACCACAATCCCACCCAGGCCCTATCCCTATATCCCTACACATTTACACACTAATCCCTCTAATCTATGCATCCCAGGACACTAAGGGGCAATTTAGAATGGCCAATCAACCTAACCCGCACATCTTTGGACAGTGGGAGGAGCACCCAGAGGAAACCCACACCGACACGGGGAGAATGTGCAAACTCCACACAGACAGTGATCTGCGCTGGGATTCGAACCCAAGTCCCTGGAGCTGTGAAGCAGCAGTGCTAACCACTGTGCTACCGCGCTGCTCGATGTAATAGTACTCTGAGGTACGGGAGCTGGAAGTGGCCATAAGGCCCCTTCAGCCTGCTCCATCATTCAGTAAGATCAGTGTTGATCTTTCCCCGCAGTTACACCGTCTCACATCATCTCTTAATTCCCTCAACAACTGAGATTCCCCCGGCCAGAATTTTACCAGCACGTCCACCCCAGAATTGGGGGGGTGGTGAGGCTCGCGGAGCAGCATTTTTCATTGGTCTCGGATGGGTGGGGCGATAACATTCTGGCACACATCCCTCTGAGAATTCCAAAGATCCACAAAGCTTCAGGTCAGAACATTTCTCTTTTAAGTTTATTTATCACAAGTAAGGCTCACATTAACACTGCAATGAAGCTACTGTGAAATTCCCCTACTCACCGCACTCCGGCATCTGTTCAGTTCAATGCACCCTAACCAGTATGTCCTTTGGACTGTGGGAGGAAACCGGAACACCTGGAGGAAACCCACACAGACACAGGGAGGATGTGCAGATTCTGCACAGACAGTGACCTGAGGCCAGGATTGAACCCGGGTCCCTGGCACTATGAGGGGGCAGTGTTAACCACTGTGCTACCGTGACGCAGCTCTTCCTCTCGGCGCTAAATGGTTGAGTCCTTACTCTAAGACTGTGACCTCGTGTTCTAGGTTCCCCAAACAGGATGGGGAGGGGGACATTTTCTAGGCAATTATCCTGCCAGCCCCTTCAAGATTTTATATGTTTCAATGTAAAACTCACTAATAGTATAGATGTATTTCAGGAGAAATTGGACAAGGGAGAAGAGAACAGAGGGTTATAGTGATGGATTGGAGTTTAGAAGAATGATTACATAGGGATATGTAGCATAGAAACTGGCCTTTCTGCCCAACGTTCATGCCAGTCTTTGGGCTCCATTCTAATCTCTTATGGTGATAGATTTAGATAAAGAAAGATAGGAAGAGGTTAGAGTGGAGCATAAAGACTGGTATGAGCTTGTTGGGCTGAATGGCCTCTTTCTATGCCATATAATCCCTGTGTAATCATCCTGCTAAACTCCAATCTGCTCAACCTCTTCTCATTGGACGATCCCAGGAGTCTAGTTCGTTGCAAACTCTTAAAGGCAGGTATGTCCTTCTCATCATAAGGTGATTGAAACAGGACTCAGCTCTCCAGTAGTGGCCTCTCTGAAGACCTGTATAAATTTCGACTTCTTTATTCTCATATTGCAATCTCTTTATGACAGAAACTAATATATAATTTGCCTTCCCAATAGTTTGCTGTACCCGCATGTTAACTCTCTGTTATTCACGTACAAGAACATTCATCTCGCTCAGATTGCAAACCTTTCTCAGTCTCTCATCATTCCAATAACGTGCTGTTTCTTTGGAAGAGGAATGGATAACTTACACTTCACTGCAATATATTCCACCTGTCACGTCCTTGCTTATTCCCCTGACCTGTCCATATCCCTGTGGAACCTCTTTCCCTGCCCCTCCCCACGCACTTTCCCATCTGATACTAACAATTCTGGAGCTGGTGGCCAATACAAACTGATTTTATTAAAATGAAAGGCAGGTTGCTCTGGGGTGGTGTCGGGAAGTTTTCCTTTCCACAAAGGAGAACAAGAATCTAGCACTCTGTCCCCCGAGGAACCAAAAAAGTTTCTTGTCAATTGAGCATTCCGTAACTGAGATTAGTGAAGGGTACGAAGGTTTATGCATCAAAGCGAGGAGTGTAAATGGAGTGAAGACACTGACCAGGCACACTGCTGGCTCCATTCATTCAAGAGGCGAGGACAGCTCTGGTACAAGTTTGAAGTAGAAAGGGTCGAGAGCTTCAGGTTTTTAGGTGTCCAGATCACCAACAGCCTGTCCTGGTTCCCTTCCATGCCAACACTATAGTTAAGAAAGCCTACCAACGCTCCTACTTTCTCAGAAGACTAAGGAAATTTGGCATGACAGATACAACTCTTACCAAGCTCTACAGATGCACCATAGAAAGCATTCTTTCTGGTTGTATCACAGCTTGGTATGGGTTCCTGCTCTGCCCAAGACCACAAGAAATAACAGAACATCGTAAACGAGGACCAGTACATCACGCAAGCCAGCCTCCCATCCATTGACTCTGTCTACAGATCCACATTAAGGTCCATCTGACTCTATGAGACATACAAGATGATGAATGGGATGGATAGGGTAGAGGTGGAGAGGTTCTTCCCGCTCAGGAAGGACAGTAGGACTAGAGGGCACAGCCTCAAGATAAGGGGGGGACAGTTTAGAACAGAGTTGAGGAGGAACTTCTTCACTCAAAGGGTGGTGAATCTATGGAATTCTCTGCCCGTTGAAGTGGTGGAGGCTACCTCGCTAAATATATTTAAGACGCGGGTAGATAGGTTTTTGAGAGGCAAGGGGATTAAGGGTCATGGGGAGAGGGCGGGAATGTGGAACTGAGCCACGACAGATCAGCCATGATCTTATTGAATGGCGGGGCAGGCTCGAAGGGCTAGATGGCCTACTCCTGCTCCTATTTCTTATGTTCTTATGTTCTACACTTGCCACTGCCCCAGCAAAGCAGCCAGCATAATTAAGGCCCCCACGAACTTCCAGGCATTCTCTCTTCCACCTTCTTCCATCGGGAAAAAGATACAGAAGTTTGAGGTCATATACCAACTGACTCAAGGACAGCTTCTTCCCTGCTGCTGTCAGACTTTTGAATGGACCTACCTCGTATTAAGTTGATTTTTCTCCACCCCCTGGCTATGACTGTAACACTACATTCTGCACTCTCTCATTTCTTTCTCTATGAACGGTATGTTTTGTCTGTATAGCATGCAAGAAACAATACTTTTCACTATATAACAATACATGTGACAATAATAAATCAAATCAAATCAAATCAAAATGGTTTTCTTTTATCGAACAGATCTTAAACATATAACATGCCAGAAGCAAAAAGAAAGTGAATTTGGAGACTGGCTTCTAAGCCAGCCCCTCTAATCTAAGAACTAACTTGAAACTGAACTGAACTCAACAAAACTCACATTCTAAAACGCAAATATATTTCAATCCTTACTTTATTATTGGAAGTGTTTTTCACCTGCTGTCTCCATCTAGAAAAGCAATCCTCGCAGTTGCTGTTATGGGAAACTGTTGTTTGCCTGCATTATGTACTCTTTAGGAATGCAGTTAATTTTTAGCTAACCCATCATGCCTTCTGATTCTACATGTAGTCAAGTTGGCTACAGTTGTTAAGTTTAGCAGAGTTATTCAACCCCTACAGCCTAGCATTTAACTGTAATTATGCAGAGGAAGAAATATCTTAAAATGAAGTATTTGCATAGACTGAAGCAATCAGGGCCACACATGCGCAGGATCCTTCGCATATTCTGATTGAATGACAGAACAAGCTTAAAAGTCTGAAAACCATCCCCAGTTCCTGTGTTTCAGATATCATAATAAGTATTGGGGGAGAACTGAGATTAGGATGTTCACCACTGGTTGGACTCGAAGGTTTTCTGGCTCTTGTGAGAGTACGTCTCTAAGAAGTGATAGTGATTGGCCCTGGAGGAGTCGGAATGGTCACAAATATGTATTTTGTAGCGCAGAATTGAGTATCGGGAAAAAAGGGCACACGTTGAAGTTTTTCATCTTGGACTCATCAGAACGTCAAATGTAAAGTGAACAGCAAATTGTACTTCATGAGATTGGTTAGCAAGTGCACTCTGATTGGTAGTGGCATTGCCATAGAGGGTGCAGCAGTTGATGGTGACTGACAGTCAGCGGTTGAGCTTTGTTTAAATAGAAATCAGGAGGGTTGGCTTTGATTGGTCAAGACGCTGCCCAGTGGAATGAACCAGAGAATGGCTGTCACCTATTTGTTCCATTGAAACAGGTTCAATGCGTATACATGTTCCATCTGTCTGCAGGGAACAGGGCTCTGCATATTATAATAGCATTGCCTGAAAGGGTGGCATGATGGCAGTGTTAGCAACTGTTGCTTCACAGCGCCAGGGACCCAGGTTCAATTCCCAGCTTGGGTCACTGTCTGTGTGGAGTTTGCACATCTTCCCTCTGGGTTTCCTCCGGGTGCTCCCGTTTCCTCCCACACTCCAAAGATGTGCAGGTTAGATAGATTGGCCATTCTAAGTAGTCCCCAGTGTCAGGGGCATTAGCTAGGGTAAATGCATGGGGAGGGCCTGGGTGGGATTGTTGTCAGTGCAGACTCGATGGGTCGAATGGCCTCCTTCTGCACTGTAGGAATCTATGATTCTATGAGATTCTCAGGCTTTTGTGGCTCTTCTGTCTTAGACCTGGAATAAGCAAACCCTTCTTTATAAACAGATATTGTGTTTGACTGCAACCCACTCTAGTCGCAGCTCATTGCTTCTCAGCTTTGGGCTGGCTATGGGTCAATGTGAAAGAAAGAAAAAATTGGCAAGGAGAGTTGGAGAAAACATTTCTTCGGCTGGGTTTAAGGAATGAAAAAACCCAACATTTTGGATTGAAAAGTCAACTGATGACAGGGAAAAGAAACCTCCCATGCACGACAAAAAAGTTTCAAAGGAAAGGGAGGGTGAGGAAGAATCAAAGCTTAATTCTACTTACAGATTCCAGCATCTGCAGTAGTTTGCTTTTATTTTAGTGTTTAACTCACTGCCACTTCTCTTCTAGGAATGTCTTCCCAGTACTGCTTCTCTCCGACAGGATGTGCCCGTTTCTCTCTCTGTTCTCTTTACTCTTGGCTCCGATAAAGGGTCATCCAACTCGAAACATTGGCTCCATTCTCTCTCCCCGTAGATGCTGTCAGACCTGCTGAGTTTTTCCAGCATTTTCTGTTTAAATTTCCTAACAGTTCAGTAAAGGGGGGAGATTTCCGAGCTGCAGAGACCGTGCACGTGGCAAAGCAGAATGGCTGAGGGGAGCGTAGAAGAATGAGGGGAGATTTGATAGAGGTGTATAAGATTTTGATGGGTGTAGATAGAGTGAATGCAAGCAGGCTTTTTCCACAGAGGCTCGAGGAGAAAAAAAACCAGAGGGCATGGGTTAAGGGTGAAAAGAGAAAAGTTTAAAGGGAATATTAATTGGGGGGGGGGGTTCTTCACGCAGAGAGTGGTGGGAGTGTGGAATGAGCTGTCGGATAAAGTGGTAAATGCGGGGTCACTTTTAACATCTAAGAAAAACTTGGACGGGTTCATGGATGAGAGGGGTGTGGAGGGATATGGTCCAAGTGCAGCTCAGTGGGACTAGGCAAAAAATGGTTCAGCACAGACAAGAAGGGCCAAAAGGCCTGTTTCTGAGCAGTAAATTTTTTATGGTTCTATGGACGGAGACTCACAGAAATAAAAAAATCTGTGTGATTGTAAATGAAAGCTACTACTCATAAGAAAGGAAATGTTCCAGGAAAACTGAGAGTGTGGCATTGTTAGCTAGGGTATTTCCTTGCATTGTGCGCAGAAGATGGGGAAAAATAAAGAAAGTATAAAAGCCAGGAGCTGATAACCAAAAAAGTTCATGCCATGGATGTATTTGATAAGGATTGAGAGACTTGGAACTCAAACATAAAGGTCCCAATATTAACTCCAAGCACATTCAGAACTTAAATTCATGACCGAAGGGTTTGTAACATTTCTCAATTTAGTCAGATGAAAATTTTTTACATGAGTTCAAAGTTCAGTCCATCCAGAAAAGCCAGGAGTTTAAACCTACAACAAACTGCCAGAGGTCCAAGAGGAGCCCAAACCACTCATTATTGCAGAGAGATTCAGGTTCCACTGCTGAAGCCAGGAGGAAGGCAAAAGAAAGTCCTGCTAAAGATTGTGAATTTGGTGTGACGCTTGATGATACTCTTCATGGTTAGTTAGTGGACTCTGGAATGACGCCATTCAGAGAAAGCTGCCCACTGAAAGAATACTGTTGTGGTTCAGGTCAGAAACTCCAAAATGTTTTATGGAGCCTGCCTGAGTTTTGCATCTTGAATTTGGTTAGGATAAACATGATAGGATTCACTCCAGGTATGATTCAAATGACCCACCAGGGAGCTTTAATCAAAAAAATTTATTTAAGAATATAGTTAACATGTATGTTAATATGTATAGTTAACATCTTATGTTCTTAAGTTATGTATCGTAAGAAAATTAGCAAGAAATTTTATCAATTACAAACAACACCAAAACATATTAATGTTTAACCCTTAATGAATATATTTACATAAGAACATAAAAAATAGGAGCAGGAATAGGCCATCTAGCCCTTCGAGCCTGCCCCGCCATTCAATAAGATCATGGCTGATCTGTCGTGGCTCAGTTCCACATTCCCGCCCTCTCCCCATAACCCTTAATCCCCTCTCTTATCAAAAACCCATCAACCCGCGTCTTAAATATATTTAGCGAGGCAGCCTCCACCACTTCAACGGGCAGAGAATTCCAGAGATTCACCACCCTTTGAGTGAAGAAGTTCCTCCTCAACTCCGTTCTAAACCGCCCCCCCTCTATCTTGAGGCTGTGCCCCCTAGTCCTATTATCCTTTCTGAGTGAGAAGAGTCTCTCCACCTCTATCCTATCCTATTTCTCCCCATAACCCTTAATTCCCTTGCCTACCAAAAACCTAGCTACCTGAGTCTTAAATATATTTAGCGAGGTAGCCTCCATCACTTCAACGGGCAGAGAATTCCAGAGATTCACCACCCTTTGAGTGAAGAAGTTCCTCCTCAACTCTGATCTAAACTGCCCCCCACGTTATCTTGAGGCTGTGCCCTCTAGTCCTGCTATCCTTTCTGAGCGGGAAGAATCTCTCTACCTCTACCCTATCCATCCCCTTCATTATCTTATACGTCTCTATAAGATCTCCCCTCATCCTTCTAAACTCCATATTTAATGATGTTCCAATCAAAACCAAATTCCAATCAAAGAAAAACCTTCAAACAGATTTATCACTGCATGGACTGAAGCTCATAATACTGGAATTCAGTTCCCTGTGTTGAATGCTGATTTCAAATGATCTTGAAAACTCAGAGGCGCCTGCAGTCATATCAACTCCCCAAAACAATAAAACACAGATTAATTACTGCAGCATTGCGATAAGTCTTTCCTTCAGTGAACTGGTAAAGCCGAAGTCAAAGCAAATAAGAGAGAGAAATAAGCTTCTTTTCCAGCTTGCTGCCAAGGCTGTCTTTAACACTGCAGCCAAAACAAAACAGAAAGCTGAAAAGCTTCAGTCACCTGATCTTCCACAGTTTTTTTGTTCTCCTTCCAGCAATGACATCACCCAAGGCTGTGACACTGATTAAAACAAACCTCTTTAAACTGCACTGACATCACAACACTAACCCTGAAATCAGCAGGGACATTGCAAAGGCTTCACAGGCGGCACGGTGACGCAGTGGCTAGCAGTCCTGCATCAGAGCGCCATGGACCCGGGTTTGATTCCCAGTCTTAGGCCACTATCTGTGGGGAGCCTGCACGTTCTCCCCGTGTCTGCATGGGTTTCCTCCGGGTGCTGTGGTTTCCTCCCACAGTCAAAAAGACATGCTGGTTAGGTGGCATTGGCCTTGCTAAATTCTCCCAAACAGGCACTGGAGACTCGGGGATTTTCACAATCACTTCATTGCAGTGTTAACGTAAGCCTACTTGTGACATTAATAAATGAACTTTAAAAGATTTAAAAAATTGTAATGTAGAAGGGACAGACCTGCCCTTGGCAATAAGGCTGTCAGTCATTTGACAAAGTGCTTTTTATAATGTGGAAGATTAACAAGCTTGATTGTTGAGACACTGATGGAATAAAGATAGACACGCATCTCTGCGAAAGCGTGTGATGCTCTTCAATTCGATTCTAGCGCTGTTGAACACTAGGATGAGCAGCTGGAGTGAGAAGCTAAATAAATGAAGAAGTGTCTTGCCACATTCCTGAGCTGACAATTGAGCTGATGAATAATTAATTGAAGACGGCCATTCTAGTTCCATCTCTGCTTCATTGCTCCGGGCCATAGGCTCAGCAAAATCTCACAAACCTGCTTCACCGAGCAATAACCTCCAGGCCTCAGCCCCCAGGGACTAAATTACTCAGCCCAAGCAGCGTCGGGGGCTTGGTTATGGGTAGCTGTGGCCTCCGTCATGATGCTACGAAGAGGTTAGCCCGACTATCATCAGTCATTGAGTGCAACTCACCTAGGTATTCAGAATAAACCAGGGAGAGATAATCACACCCACCCTCAACATTGGGAGAAATAGCGGGCCAGAACACTATTCGCTTACAATGCAGATCTGAGCCCAAAAGTTGACAAGATCACTCGGAGGTGCTGAGGAAGTTTGTTCATCCCATATAACTCACCCAACCGGACGGACTCTACTTTCACCCATCCCAGTGCCAACTGTTTCTTAAAGCATGCCAAAGACATTGGGTTCCACAGTTCAACTTGAAATTCATGCATTGCCCCACAAAATCTCCCAATATTTGACATTGTAGGGTTCTTATCCTTGTTTTCGAATCTCTCCACAGCCTCACCCACACCTGTGGAACTTTTTGCCACAGAAGGCTGTGGATGCCAGGAGTTAAAACCTGTGACAAACTGCCAGAGGTCCGAGAGGAGTGTTTCTCAGCAAAACCACTCATCATTGCAGAGAGATTCAGGTTCCACTGCTAAAGCCAGGAGGAAGGCAAAAGAATGGAGGTCTTTAATACAGACATAGATAGGTTCTTGATTAATAAGGGGATTTGGGGTTATGGGGAAAAGGCGGGGGAATGGGAATGAGAAAAATATCATCCATGATTGAACGGCAGAGTTGACTTGAAGGGTCAAATGACCTAATTCTGCTCCCTTGTCTTATGGTCTTACAGTCTTAAATCTAATCTCCCTCAGCCCTGCAACCCTCCGAGATCTCTGTGGTCCTCCAATTCTGGCCTCTTATGTGTCATCAGTTGTAATCACTCCACCATTGGTGTCACTGATTTCCATTGCTAGGCCTTAAGTTCTGAAATGACTTCCCTAAACCTTTTCTACCTTTCCACCACTGTCTCCCCTCCTTTAAGACGCTCCTAGCAACCAAGCTCTGATAGAACTTTGGGTCACGTATATTTATATCCAGATCTTACCACCCCCCCCGCTCTAGTTCCATGTCCACTCAGTGGCTTTTTCTTAAACAATATTCTCTCTCATCTAAAATGATTAATTCAGCCAGTTTTTTATGACAGAGGGTAGGGTTTTCCAGGCCAGCCAATATTGACCTCTCACCCCCCCATTCCCCCAGCCATGGTGGGTTCCTTCACAGAGGGCTGTAGACTTTGACAGGACTCAACGTTCCTGCCACCTCCATGGCAGGGAACACCACTGGGAGTTGGAGGGTGCAGGGGTGGCGGTGGTGATGAGGGGAAACTCTGGCCAGGGATTTCCACCAACTTTTCTGTCAAGTTATGTTTTCTAATATCTCTCCTGAATGACATGGCACTAACTTTCAGGTGATGTGTCCTTGTCCTTGAGAGGATATTAGTACAGGGATAGAGATGCTTTGTATAGGGTGTTGGTGAGGCCACACCTGGAGTTTTGTGCGCAGTCTTGGTGTCCTTATCTGAGGAAGGATGTCCTTGCTATAGAGGGAGAACAGCAAATGTTTACCAGGCTGATTCCTGGGATGGCAGATCCATCATATGAGGAGAGATTGAGTCGGTTAGGGTTACGTTCACTGGAGTTTAGAAGAGTGAGAGGGGATCTCATAGAAACTTATAAAATTCTGACAGGGTTAGACAGGGTAGGTTCAGAAAGAATGTTCCCAATGGTGGGGAGAGTCTAGAACTAGGGGTCATAGTTTGAGGATAAGGGGTAAACCTTTTAGAACTGAGGTGAGGAGAAATTTCTTCACCCAGAGGGTGGTGAATGTATGGAATTCACTAACACAGAATGTAGATGAGGCCAAAATATTGTATGATTTCTGGAAGAAATTAGATATTGGTCTTGGGGCTAAAGTGAACAAAGGGATACGGGAGGAAGGGGGGATCAGGATATTGAATTCAATGATCAACCATGATCAAAATGAATGGCAGAGCAGGCTCGAGGACCGAATGGCCTCCTCCTGGTTCTAGATTCTATGTGTCTAGGTTCTAGATTCCCCTGCTGGCGGATTCTATCTCCCTGATCAATCCCTTTCAAAATTCCCGAAACTTCAATCAAATCATTTTTTAACCCCTTATACTGCCGAGAATAAAAGCCCGGTGTGTTCTTTCCTCAGAAACTAGCCCTCAGAGTCGGAGTATCATTCTGGCGAATCTGTGCTGCACTCCCTTCAGAGCTGATATCGGCTTCCTGCGCACAGTATATACTCCAGGTGTGGTCACCCCAATCGGCTTCAGAGAGCAGGAACTACATTTCCTCCCTCCATGTTCTTGTCCTCCCATCACTGTCAAAGTCGTGGAGGGGGCGAGGTGGGGTGGATGGCGAGGCTGATGTCAAGGATTTGTAAATCTGTAACCCGTGCTGTGCCAGACAGGAGAGGGCCGAATTTATTTTTCATTCATTCATGGGACATGGTCCTCACTGGCTAGTCAGCATTTATTATCCATTCCTCGTTGCCATTGGAGGGCATTTGAGAGTCAACCACATTGCTGAGGCTCTGGAGTCACATGTAGGCCAGACCAGGTAAGGACGGCAGATTTCCTTCCCTGAAGGACATTAGTGAACCAGATGGAATTTTTTCGACAATCGACAATGGTTTGATGGTCATCAGTAGATTCTTAATTCCAGATTTTTTTTGACAAAGGGAGATCTGGACTTGAAACGTCAGCTCTTTTCTCTGCTTACAGATGCTGCCAGACCTGCTGAGATTTTCCAGCATTTTCTCTTTTGGTTTCAGATTCCAGCATCCGCAGTAAGTTGCTTTTATCCAGGTATTTTTTTACATTGAATTCAAATTCCAGCGTCTGCTGCGGCGGGATTTGAACCCGGGCCCCCAGAACATCAGCTGGGTTTGTGGATTAATAGTCTAGCGATAATGCCACCTAGCCAATGCCTCCCCCCTCGCAGTGCGACACAAAGGGTCACGATCCACATCTCAATGTTGACACAAGCTGGGACCCCAAGTTCACAAGTTAAAATTAAAAGCAAATTAATTGTATAATCGTGGATCATCGGAGATGCAGTGGGAATTGACATGGGTGACTATGTGTATGGAACAAAGGCCAGGAATGGATAAAACATGTAATTACTAAAGAGTGTGGGAGTTCCAGTGGCAGCTGTGAACAATAGCTAACCATATGGCACGTCACCATAGCGTGTCAACACCAAAACAGAAGGGGAAATCTAAAGTTTCTTTTTGCAAAAATAATCTCCCTGCAGTACGGACTTCAACAGTTGTTGCAGAACAATGTTATTTTTATAGGTAGAATCATTTTCTCTTTATCCCAATGTCCTGCTCCAGGAGGGGAAATGAATTATTGCTTTATACAGCACCTCTTATACATCTCAACGCAACAACAACTCGCATTTATACTCTGGCATTGCGTAGTGCAATGTCCTACGGTGGTTTTTAGATACATATTAATGTTGAAAATATTGTTGAAAGTTTTACAGTGGGGATCTCAAAGCTTTGGATGCAGGCAGTGAAGTGTGGTGGGTGCTGGGACAGTGAGTAAATTTAAGGAGGTGTTAGACAGATTTTTAATTGGTAATGGGCTGAAGGAGTGCAGGGAGAAGGCAGGAAAATGGGGATGAGGAGCGTATCGGCCACGATCGAATGGCGGAGTGGGCCCAATTCTGCTCCTTTATCTCATGAACTTATCCAAAGGCGCCTCCATCAAAGGCGAACTGGTTAAAAGGGGAAAAGTACAAGGCAAGCACTGAAGGAGGGCAGGTAGCATGAAGGTTAGCGAGGCTGGTGGAGATTATAGAAAGCGGGAGGGGATGCGACCATGGAGGGACTTAAGGGCAAAGAGGAGAATTTTAAAATTGTGATGTGAGTGTAAGTCAGCAATGGAGATGTATTTGGCGGGCCAGGGGGGTGGGGGGTGGTGCGTGGTTGAGGGGGGAGGTGTCGGTGGTTGGGGAATCTACTAATCTAGAGACTCAGAATAATCCTGTGGGAACCTGCTAGGGTTCGAATCCCACCCTAGCAGATGATGAAATTTGAATTCAATAGAAATCTGGAATTAAAAGCCTTGTAGTGACCATGAAACCATGGTTAATTTTTGTAAAAACCCATCTGGTTTACTAATGCCTCTTTAGGGAAGGAAAACTGCCATCCTTACTTATCTGGTTCGGCCTACATCTGACTGCAGACCCACAGCAATGTGGCTGTCTCTGAAATGTCCACTGAACAGGAAACCATTCAGTTGAAGGGCAATTAGGGATGGGCAATAAATGCTGACCCAGCCAGTGCTGCCCACACCCCATAAATGATTTTTTTAAAAAAATGCAGGTCGGTGAGTGAAAAGCACTTCGAATAAGTTAAGATCCAGAGGGTAGGGTTTTAGATAAGAGCAGGTTTATTCAAAATGGATTAGAGCCTGCTGTTTACAGCTTATGAAGCGATTCGGAAGTGAAGGAGCTGTGAAAATGTAGGAAAACATCCACAATATCATTCCCAATCTACCAGCCAATGACTTGAACCGGGCAGCAAGTGAATGTCCAAAGTTGGAGGAATGATAAGAGAACAAAATAAAAACATGTTTAGTGTACAAAGATCAAAGAGCACAGGAACAGGCCCTTCGGCCCTCCAAGTCTGCACCCACTGTGCTGCCTGACTTAACTAAAACCCTCTACCCTTCCAGGGACCATGTCCCTCTATTCCCATCTTATTCATGTATGTGTCTAGACGCCCCAAAACTCACTATTGTATCCGCTTCCACTACCTCCCCCGGCAGCAAGTTCCAGGCACCCACTACCCTCTGAATAAAAAACTTGCCTCGTGCATCTCCTTTAAACCTTGCCCCTTACACCTTAAACTTATGCCCCCTAGTATTTGGCTCTTCCACTCTGGGAAAAAACTTCTGACCATCCATTCTGTCCATGCGCCTCATAATCTTGTAGAGTTTTATCAGTCGCCCCTCAACCTCCATTGTTCCAGTGAGAAGAAACCAAGTTTCTCCAACCTCTCCTCATAGCTAATGCCCTCCATACCAGGCAACACCTTGATAAATCTTTTTTGTACCCTCTCCAAAGGCTCCACATCCTTCTGGTAGTGTGGCGACCAGAATTGAACACTATATTCCAAGTGAGGCTTAACTAAGGTTCTATAAAGCTGCAACATGACTTGCTAAATTTTAAACCCAGTGTTGCGGCCAATGAAGGCAAGCATGCCAAATGCCTTCTTAACCATCTTCTCCACCTACATTGCCACTTTCAGTGACCTGTGTACCTGTACACCCAGATCCCTTTGCTTATCAATTTTAATGGTTCTGCCATTTACTGTATATTTCCTATCCCTTCCAAAATGCATTACCTCACATTTGTCTGGATTAAACTCCATCTGCCATCTCTCTGCCCAAGCCTCCAACTGATCTATATCCTGCTGTAACCTCTGATGTACAAAGTTCTGGATAAAAGTAGCAGCAATGAGTTTTGACTTAAGTCATATCTACCCCAAGCGTACGTTGCCAGAATATTTCCCTTATTCCTTCATGGGATTTGGGCATCACTCATCCCGAATTACTCCTGAACTGAGTGGGTCACTCGGCCATTTCAGAGTCAATGACATTGCTGTGGATCTGGGGTCGCGTGTGGGCCAGACCGGGCAAGGATGGGCTTCTTACCACAATCGATGATAGTTGTCATGGACATCATTACTGAGGCTAACTCCCAATTTCAGATTTATCCATTCAAAACAGGACGGCACGGTGGCTCAGTGGTTAAGCACCGCTGCCTCACAGCACCAGGGTTCGATTCCCGGCTTGGGTCACTGTCTTTCTGGAGTTTGCACATTTGCCCCGTGTCTGTGCGGGTTTCCTCCGGATGCTTTGGTTTCCTCCCACAGCCCAAAAGGTGTGTGGGTTAGTTGGATTGGCCAGGCTAAATTGGCTCTTAGTGTCAAGGGGATTAGTAAGAGATGGGGGTTACAGGGATGGGATCCGGGTGGGATTGTTGTCGGTGCAGGCTCAATGAGCTGGTTGGCCTCCTTCTGCACTATAGGGATTCTCTGTGCCTATGAATCTAAATTCCACCAGCTACCTTGTTGGGATTTGAACCCCTGTCCCCAGAACATTTCTTCAGTTTTGGGTCAAAATCCTTGAACTCTATTCCTAACCGGGGTGTACTTCCAACGTTTAACGTTGAGGGGCCATGGGAGGGTGGCATTGCCAGGGGTTAATGTGAGGGGGTCATATAGCTGGTGAATATATTTGTGGCTGTGTGCATAGATACAGCTAAAGACGGGTTTACATGAGATTTCTGTGTTCACACCTGTTTTACAGCAATAAAGGGCCCTTATGAGAATGTTGGTGTTCCCCATGCCCTGGGGAGGTCACCTGGAGTTCCGCGCCTCAAAAGGTTTGGGAAACCCTGGTTGATACCAACCCAAGATCGGTCAAAAACGCACAGGGGGAGCTGGTATGTGTGTCCAGTACCGTAGAATCCCTACACTGCAGAAGGAAGCCATTCGGCCCATCGAACCTGCGCTGAACACAACCCCATCCAGGTCCCATCCCCGTAACCCCATGCATTTATCCAAGCTAGTCCCCCTGACACTAGGGGTCAATTTAGCATGGTCAATCCACCTAACCCGCACATCTTTGGGATCAAAGGTTATGGGGAGAAAGCAGGATTGGGCTTTTGTGTTGGATGATTAGCCACCATTGTGATGAATGGCGGAGCAGGCTTGAAGGGCTAAATGGCCTCCGCCTGCTCCTATCTTCTGTGTTTCTATTTTTGAAGTGTGGAAGAAAACCAGAGCACCTGGAGGAAACCCACGCAGACATGGGGAGAATGTGCAAAATTTGTTCAGGCCAGAATTGTACCCGGGCCCCTGGTGCTGTAAGGCCTCAGTGCTAAACTACTATACCATCTAAATTCATGGTGGCACGGTAGTTAGCACTGCTGCCTCACAGTGCCAGGGACCCGGGTTCAATCCCAGCCTCAGGTCACTGCCTGTCAGGGGGACATGGGCAAGCTGGTGCAATGGGAGATTCAGTTTAATACAGACGGGCCACACAGTGGCACAGTGGTTAGCACTGCCGCCTCAAAGGACCAGGGGCCCAGGTTTAATTCCGGCCTTGGGTCATTGCCTGTGTGGAGTTTGCACATTCTCCCTGTGTCTGCATGGGTTTCTCCGAGTGCTCCAGTTTTCTCTCGCAGCCCAAAGATGTGCGGGTTAGGTTGACTGGCCATGCTAGGTGGCATGGGCTTATGGATACTGATTGGGAGAAGTTGGCTGATTGGTGTAACAAAGTGTCCCTAAATTATTCTCCCCTCAATCTGGTTCCCAATGTGGGTGCCATCAGCACAGACATGGGTCAAGGGTGGAAGAGGAAAAGCACAATGTTAAAATGGCGGCACGGGCTCGTTGGGCCGAAGGGCCTGTTTCCTGTGCTGTGTTGTTCTTTGTTCTGAATTGACCCTAGTGTTAGGGGAGTAGCAGGGCAAATGCATGGGGTTGCGGGAATAGGGCCTGGGTGGGATTGTACACACTCGATGGGCCAAATGACCTCCTTTTACACTGTAGGATTCTGAGTCTATGATTTTGGCTCCCAAATGTTGGGCTAAAGGATGATTTAACACTGGAGCTCACACTTCATTAACTTGCTCCCAGTCCAAAGACAACACTTTTACCACCTACCGTTTCATTGACTTGAGCAAGGGGCTGGGAGACAGGTTAGTCAGCCAAACAACAGGACGTCTGCTCCAACGAGCTGTACTTTCAGAACTCAACACTTGGAGGTTTTCCGATCTATTTTATTGGCTTTGCCTGCATCACTTCTTTCTTTTGCAGCAGATGATTTCGGTGTCTGAAAAGTTACTTGAGGGTTTGACATATATAATTATTTTCACCCTCCAGTAAAGCTCCTTGTAAAACTGATCAAAACACAGCAAGGCTCAAGTCAGCGCCTGCAGCAACCTGCTATTTATTTTCTGTTTTCCCATCCTTGTTCCTGGAAAAAATAAAACGTTGTTTGGACAGATCGATGACTCGGGAACAATGTTCAGACTCAAGTAGTAATTTTTGCACCCATTTATTATTTTCTTGATTGAATCTTTTTAATTCAGTGTGCGGAGCGAACAGGAAACAGAAATAGATTTCCTCAAATAGATTTTAACTGTCACCACTACAGCTTTGCTGGAGGCATTGTGAGGGGGGGGGGGGGGGGGGGGGGGTGGGGGGGAGGTCGGATGGTGCGGGGGGGAGGTGGGGGTGAGGGGTAGGGAGCGCTGCTGAGGTGGGCTGGCAGGGAGAACTCATCCTGTTTGTGACTGAGCTCCACTTTCCCCTGTGAGCAATTTACCCCGATCATCTTTGAATTGCGTTTCCCCTTCATCTGGTCTGTCTACAATAACCCTTTATAAGACCCTTGTCAGACCCCACTTGGAGTACTGTGCGCAGTTCTGGTCGCCTCGTTACAGGAAGGATGTGGAAGCTGTTGAGAGGGTGCAGAAGAGATTTACAAGGATGTTGCCTGGATTGGGAGGCATGCCTTATGAAGATAGGTTGAGGGAGCTGGGACTCTTCCCCCTGGAGAGACGAAGATTGAGAGGCGACCTGATAGAGGTTTATAAGATGTTGAGAGGAATAGATAGGGTGGATTCTCAGAGGCTATTTCCCCGGGTTGAAGTGTTCGCTACGAGAGGACACAGGTTTAAGGTGCTAGGAAGCAAGTACAGAGATGTCAGGGGTAAGTTTTTCACTCAGAGGGTGGTGAGTGAGTGGAATCGGCTGCCGTCGGTGGTGGTAGAGGCAAACTCGCTGGGGTCTTTTAAAAGACTTGTGGGTGAGTATATGGGATTTAATGGGATTGAGAGTTACAGATAGTTCTATGGCTTGGTAGGTATAGATGTGATTGGCGCAACTTGTGAGCCGAAGGGCCTGTTTGTGCTGTAGTGTTCTATGTTCTATGTGGAGTTGTCGGCATTGGACTGGGGGGGGGGGAGGTGGGCACAGTAAGTAGTCTCACAACACCAGGTTAAAGTCCAATGGGTTTATTTGGTAGCATGAGCTTTTGGAGCATTGTCCCTTCATCACTCATCTGACGAAGGGGCAGTGCTCCAAAAGCTCGTGCTACCAAATAAACCAGTAGGACTTTAACTTGGTGTTGTGAGACTTCTTACTGTACTATGTGCCAAAGTCTGCGAGGGACGGTTGTCATCCCTTCTGTTTCAGGGATAGGGAGAGACAAGTGATTATAACTTGCGAGGACCACAGAATCCCTAGTGCAAAAGAGGCCATTCAGCCCATCGAGTCTGCCCTGACTCCCTGTCGAAGTACCTTACCCAGACCCTCTCCCCCACTCTATCCATATAACCCCACACACTTACAATAGCTGAAGAGCAAAGAAAATTACAGCACAGGAACAGGCCCTTTGACCCTCCAAACCTGTACCCACCATGCTGTTCAATTGAACTAAAACCCTCCACTCTTCCAGGGACCATATCCCTCTATTCCCATCCTATTCATGTATTTGTCCATATGTCCCTTAAAACTCTATTCTGTATCCGATTCCACCACCTCGCTGGCAACGAGTTCCAGGCACCCACCACCCTTTGTGTAGAAAACTTGCCTCGTACATCTCCTTTAAACCTTGCGCCTCGCACCTTAAACCTGTGCCCCCCCACGTAATTGATTCTTCCACCCTGGGAAAAAAGCTTCTGACTATCCACTCTGTCCATGCCCCTCATAACCTTGTAGACACCTATCAGGTCTCCTCTCAATCTCTGTTGCTCCAGTGAGAGCAAAGCTTCTTGACTACCTTCGCCATCTGTGTTGCCACTTTCAGTGGCCTGAATACCTGTACATCCAGGTCCCTCTGCCTCTTAAGGGTTCTGCCATTTACTGTATATTTCCTATCTGTATTAGACCTTCAAAAATGCATTACCTCACATTTGTCCGGATTAAACTCCATCTGTCATCTCTTCACCCAAGTCTCCAACCGATCTATATCCTGTTGTATCCTCTGATGGCCCTTATCGCTATCTGCAAATCCACCAACCTTTGTGTCGCCCACAAACTTGTTAATCAATCTAGTTACATTTTCCTCCAAATTATTTATATATATTACAAACAGCAAAGATCCCAAGGTCGCTGAAGACCACCACTTGTCATAAGAACATAAGAACATAAGAAATAGGAGCAGGAGTAGGCCATCTAGCCCTTCGAGCCTGCCCCGCCATTCAATAAGATCATGGCTGATCTGAAGTGGATCAGTTCCACTTTCCCGCTTTCTCCCCATAACCCTTAATTCCCTTGTCTGTCAAAAACCTATCTACCCGTGACTTAAATGTATTTAGCGAGGTAGCTTCCACCACTTCAACTGGCAGAGAATTCCAGAGATTCACCACCCTTTGAGTGAAGAAGTTCCTCCTCAACTCCGTTCTAAAACGTCCCCCCCTTATCTTGAGGCTGTGCCCTCTAGTCCTGCTATCCTTTCTAAGCGGGAAGAATCTCTCTACCTCTGCCCTATGTATCCCTTTCATTATCTTATACGTCTCTGTAAGAACCCCCCCCATCCTTCTAAACTCCAACGAGTACAGACCCAGTCTATTCAGTCTCTCTTCATAGTCCAACTCCTCATCTCTGGTATCAGCCGAGTGAACCTCCCACAGCCCTCCATTCAGAAATGCACCTTTCCTACCCTCTGTCTTCTTTGACTGAGTCAGTTTTGTATCCACCTTGCCAGTTCACCTCTGATCCCATGCAACTTCACCTTCTGCAACAGTCTGCCATGAGGGACCTTGTCAAAGGTTTTACTGAAGTCCATGTAGACAACATCCACTGCCCTACCCTCATCAATTATCTTCATCACTTCCTTGAAAAACTCAATCAAGTTAGTGAGACACGACCTCCCCTTCACAAAATCATGTTGCCTCTCACCAATACGCCTACTTATTTCCAAGTGGGCGTAAATCCTGTTTCAAAGAATCCTCTCTACCACTGACGTAAGGTTCACCAGCTGTAATTACCTGGATTATTTTTGTTACTCTTCTTAAACAAAGAATCTAAATAGGCCAATCCACTGAACCTGCCAATGCCCTTAACCTACACATCTTGGGACACTAAGGGGCAATTTAGCATGGCCAGTCCATCAAACCCACACACACTTGGAGTGTGGGAGGAAACCTGAGTACCCGGAGGAAACCCACGCAGATTCGGGGAGAATGTGCTAACTCCAAACAGTCACCCAATACCGGAATTGAACCTGGGTTCCTGGCACTGTGAGGCAGCAGTGCTAACAACTCTGCCACAGTGCCACCCGATGGCATCTCTCCCACTCTTGCTGCCCACCATCATCATGTTGGATAATCACCCTGTCTCTCTGCCTTGTGAATGATCTCCTTAGAACCATAGAGCCAGAGAATCCTGACGGTGCAGAGGAATGTGAATCTTTGGGATTCTCCTCTCAGAGGGTTACCACAGAACCGTAGAGAATCACAGCTCAGAAACAGGCCTTTTGGCCCTTCTTGTCTGTGCTGAACCATTTTTCTGCCTAGTCCCACTGACCATATCCCTCCACACCCCTCTCATCCATGGACCCCTCCATTTTTCTTAATTGTTAAAAGTGACCCCGCTTTTACCACTTTATCCGGCAGCTCATTCCACACTCCCACCACTCTCTGCGTGAAGCAGCCACCCCCCCCGCAATACTCCCTGTAAACTTTTCTCCTTTCACCTTTAACCCATGCCCTCTGGTTTTTTTCCTCCCCTAGCCTCAGTGGAAAAAGCCTGCTTGCATTCACTCTGTCTGTACCCAGTGGATACTCAGTCTTTGAATATATTTAAGGATGTGGGGTAGACAGAATTTTGGTTTCTCAGGGAATTAAAGGATGTGAGGAATGGGCGAGATCAGCCATGATTGTATTAAATGGCGGAGTGGACTAAGTAGATGGGACAAGCCCCTCATCCGTTCCCCTGCTTGTTCCAAACACCAATTCAAATTCAAGCTGAATCCAATTCATGGTCCCCAGAAGAGAGACAAGCAAGATCCAAGCTGACAGGATAAGGGATTGCATCCTGGATCTGACACTTGATCTTGTGAAGCGAGTTCTTCCACGTGACTTCCTGTGACTGACCAAGTCACACTTCCGAGCTTCAGCAGCTGAGAGAGGTTGTGTTTCTGACCCTGGTCCCTCAACATGTCAGGTCACGTGTTAAACCGAGTCATCCAATTGGACTATCGACCCAAAAGGATGGCACGGTGGCACAATGGTTAGCACTGCTGTCTCACAGCGCCAGGGACCCGGGTTCGATTCCCCACACATCCTCAAGGGCAACGAGGGATGGGCAATAAATGCTGTCCCAGCCAGTGATAGGCCTGAATGAATAAAAGAAAAAAGTTTCAGCGGAATTGGTAGGGCTCAAAGTCACAAACTCGGAATATCCTGCCAATATTCGGGAAATGCTTAGTTGGCACAGGACTGAGAGAGTGGGAAAGAGAGAGAGAGAGAGAGGGAAAAAAGGCCTGGAAACCAATGAGAATGTGGCTGGACAAATTGGGGGACGTGCAGGTTTTGTTGGCGATGCTGTGTAGAGTCGTGAGTGCGTGCCTGGCGAATGTCACGCAGGTCGAATGCCAGGCAATGGCAGCAGGAACAAAGGCAGGCGCAACAGCAGGCTTTGAGGCTGTCAGTAAACTGTGGATGAAGCGTATGTAAAACAGCCCCAGGTTTCGGATGGTCCCAGAGGAGTTCTGGAGCCTTTAGTATTCGGTCTGTTTGAATCTGCATTGATTTTCATTCAAATGCACACTGCGTCCCATCATCGTACAAGCATTTACTGTGGCAACGCGCTTTCAAAGATCACCAGGCATCTTAAAAAGCTCCAAAATAAAAACAAAATACTGCAGATGCTGGAAACCTGAGGTAAATGCAGAAACTGCTGGAAAAACTCAACAACATTAAAATAAAGTTAATTTATTAGTCTCAAGTAAGGTTTACATTAACACTGCAATGAAGTTACTGTGGAAATCCCCTAGTCGCCACACTGCGGTGCCTGTTTGGGTACACTGAGGGAGAATTTAGCCTGGTCAATGCACCTAACCTGCGCGTCTTTGGACTGTGGGAGGAAACCGGAGCACCCAAAGCACCCATGCAGACACAGGGAGAATGTGCAGACTCCGCACAGACAGTGACCGAAGCCGGGAATCGAACCTGGGCTCCTGGCACTGTGAGGCAGCAATGCTAACCACTGTGCCACCCCTAGTATCTGTGGAGGGAAAAACGGAGTTAACGTTTCGAGCCCACTTCACTCTCTTATAGAAAGAATACTTCATCGGCTGCAAAACATTTTGAGATAACATCAGAAAATTCTGCAAAAGCACAACCAGTCCGGCAGCATCCGTGAACAGAGGAACAGAGTTAATGGCCGGAATTTTACCAGCGCTCCTGCCCTGATTCCGGGGGAGGGCGAGCATTGGAAAAATGGCATTCTCCATTGGCCTTGGGTGGGATCGTACAAATCTCGAGATGACATGTTGGTAAAATTCCACCCAATGTCTCGTGTCCCTGTAAGCCTTCCGCAGAGTCCTGAACAAGAGTCAGAGGAGCTGGCCGCCGTGCAGGAGGAAATAGATTTGATTGAGGTGTTTGAAATCATGGGGGGATCTGGGCAGAATCGAAAGGGAGAAACTTTTCCCATTGGCGGAAGGAGCACGCCCATTTCAGGTGATTGGTGAAGAAAGCAGCAGTGACTTGAGGTGAGAATGTTTTCTGCAGCGTGTTGTTAGAACCCAGCATGTACGATCCGAATGGAGGCAAATTCAATCATGGCTTTCAAAAGGGAATTGGATGAACCCATGGAGATTTTTTGATTTGATTTGATTTGGTTTATCATTGAATTGAGATACAGCGAAAAGTATTGTTTCTTGCACACAAAATCATACTACTCATAGATTACATGGGGGAGAAGGAAATGAGAGGGTGCAGAATGTAGTTTTACAGTCATAGCTAGCTTGTACTCGTTAGAGTTTAGAAGAATGAGGGGAGATCTCATTGAGACATATAAGATGATGAATGGGATGGATAGGATAGAGGTGGAGAGACTCTTCCCGCTCAGAAAGGACAGTAGGACTAGGGGGCACAGCCTCAAGATAAAGGGGGGGCGGTTTAGAACGGAGTTGAGGAGGAACTTCTTCACTCAAAGGGTGGTGAATCTCTGGAATTCTCTGCCCGTTGAAGTGGTGGAGGCTGCCTCGCTAAATATTTTTAAGACGCGGGTTGATGGGTTTTTGATAAGAGAGGGGATTAAGGGTTATGGGGAGAGGGCGGGAAAGTGGAACTGAGCCACGACAGATCAGCCATGATCTTATTGAATGGCGGGGCAGGCTCGAAGGGCTAGATGGCCTACTCCTGCTCCTATTTCTTATGTTCTTATGTTCTTATGTGTAGAGAAAGATCAACTTAATGCAAGGTAGGTCCATTCAAAAGCCTGACAGCAGCAGGGAGGAAGCTACTCTTGAGTCGATTGGTATGTGACCTCAGGCTTCTGTATCTTTTTCCAAACAGAAGAAGGTGGAAGAGAGAATGTCCGGGGTACGTGGGGTCCTTAATTATGTTGGCTGCTTTGCCGAGGCAGCGGGAAGTGTAGACAGAATCAATGGATGGGAGGCTGGTTTGAGTGATGGATTGGCTATGATCACAACGCTTTGTAGTTTCTTGCAGTCTTGGACAGACCAGGAGCCATACCAAGCCGTGATTTGCCTGTTTAATAATGAATTTTTTTGTCTCCACAGGCATTTAAGTCCAGCAAGGGGCATGCATGCGGCAGGTTGTAGTGGGCTGCTCTTGGACGTTGCTTCAGGAGTTGCTTATTGCTTCATGTCGTTAGTGTGCTTAAACTGGACCATCTCGAGGGCAACATGACAGCTCAGAGACTATCTCTGTTGCTGTGCGGACACATGGATTTGGGCCTGTGTCTGTGGGAGTTTGCACGTTCTCCCTGTGGTTGCGTGGGTTTCCTCCGGGTGCTCCGGTTTCCTCCCACATCCCAAAGATGTGCTTTTAGGCTGATTGATTGGGTACTAAATTGTCCCTATATTGGACCTCCCTGATCCTCGCACATTAGGCGTAGACTAAAATCATGAATAGGTCACTGAGACAGTGGGACGGCGGCACGGGCTCGTTGGGCCGAAGGGCCTGTTTCCCGTGCTGTGTTGTTCTTTGTTCTTTGTTCTTTGTATACATCTGGAAAGAATGCTTTCTATGGTGCATCTGTAAAATTTGGTGAGAGTTGTAGCTGACATGATGAGTTCTTTCAGTCTCCTGAGGAAATAGAAGTGTTGGTGGGCTTTCTTCACTATAGCGTCGGCATGGGAGGGACCAGGACAGGTCGTTGGTGATCTGGACACCTAGAAACATGAAGCTCTCAATCATTTCCACTTTATCTCTGTTACTGTAGATAGGGGCATGTCCTCTGTTACGCTTCCTGAGGTTGATGACAATCTTCTTCATTTTACTGACATTGAGGGAGAGATTATTGTCATCGCACCAGTTCGCTAGATTCCCTATCTCATTCCTGTACTCTGTCTTGTCACTGTTTGAGATCTGACCCACTACGGTGGTGTCATCAGCAAACTTAAAAATGGAGTTGAAGGGGGATTTGGCCACACAGCCATAGGTGTGTAAGGAGTATTGTAATGGGCTAAGGGCATAGACTTTTGGGGCACCAGTGTTGAGGATGATTGTGGAGAAGGTTTTGTTGCCTATCCTTACTGATTGTGGTCTGTGAGTGAGGAAATTCAGGATCCAGAGGGAGGAGTTGAGGCCCAGGCCTCAGAGTTTGGACCTGTGGCCACAGGCTCAGCTGACATTATTTATCCAAACACTAAAGGGGCGATTTGGCATCGCCAATCAACCCAACCTGCACCCTTGGTCTATGGGAGGAAACCGGAGGAAACCCACGCAGACATGGGGAAAATGTGCAAATTCCACACAGTCGCCCAAGGCTGGAATTGAACCCAGGTCCCTGGCACTGTGAGGCAGCAGTGCTAACAACTGTGCCACAGCGCCACCCGAAATCATAAAGAACATAAATATTATTATTATCCAAAGATTCCACGGTTGAGTATAGGGCCAGGGAGATGGTGCCTGCTGTGGACACAAAAAGGCAAATAGTGAGGAATGGCTGGGGAATGGGATGAGCCAAATTTCTCTCGCAGTGAGAACAGATTGGATGGGCTGAATGGCCTCCCTCAGTGCTGTAGCCATTCAGTGAATCAATGAATGGGTTATTGAAGATATCCCTGATCTCGAGAGAGCAGAACTGGAATCAAAATATTTCTCAACGTTGAATGCTCTGCAAAGCACAGATGGTGAAACAATAAACAGATGGGAGAGTGTGGGTGGGGAACCAAATGACAAGATGAATGTCCTTCACTCCTGGGGATTTTCACCCAGTCCCAGGGACATCAGCCGCCCGCGTTCCTGAAGCACGTTCTTTCAACAAAACCCTTCCGAGGTCGATGTTTTTGCAAGAGAATAAATATCATGCAGAAAGCGTGTCCTGAGGCAGGAGCATGTTGATGCAAGCTAATGGTGAATGGATCCAAGGTTCAAGTGACATTCCGAAGACTGCCTGGGGAAGCTTGGATATTCCAACTTTTAGTACAGCCAATTGGAGGGAGGATTCTTTCAACTTCATCCTTTCAACTGATAGATTGAGATGTAGTCTTGATACGCACCATTCCATGGGCAGGCAATGAGTGGAGTAAAGGGACAATTTTGGGGATTAACTCCGTTAGAGTGGGTTCAGTAAGACGCCCCACATCACCAGGTTAAAGTCCAACAGGTTTATTTGTTATTACGAGCTTCTGGAGTGCTGCTCCTTCATCACCTCAACCTGGTGTAGTGAGACCTCTTACTGTGCCCACCTCAATCCAACGCCGGCATCTCCACATCCTGGAGTAGGTTTAGATGTTTCATCTTTCAGATGGCCACCTCGTATCAGGCCTCCTTCCAATGGCAATGAGGGTCCTTACAGCCTGGATCAGACTCCCTCAGCTGAGCGAGGCAGCAGAGCGTGAGACAGCTCTGTTCCCTTGAGAATTCCCCTGTCCCTCCACCGCTTGATCTGTTTGAGAGGAATATAACCGCATGAAGAGGGCACGGGCTTGTGGAACTCAGGGCGGAGAGCAATTCTCCCCTCGCCACAGCCTCCACAGGAATGCCAGTCATCCTCACCCCCCCCCCTCTGCAATAACCCACTCCACCCTCCTCCTACCACTTCCATCCGGGCCCCACCCTCTCAGGTGTGTGGCCTGAACCTCATCCACCTCGATGGCTGTGGCCTCTTACTGAGGGCTGATTCTTTTCCGATGAATTCATTTTCGGGATGTGGGAATTCTATTGCCCAACTCGGATCGCCCTCGGAAAGATGGTGGTGAGACATTCTTTTGAACCTCCACGTGTTGAAGGCACGAAACTGCTCAATGTTCTCATAGAATAGGAATAATGGTAGGAAGGATTATTACTTACGTGGCGAAAAACTGCAGCAGGCGACGGTGCAGAGGGACCTCGGGGTCCTTGTGCATGAGTCGCAAAAACCCAGCCTGCAGGTGCAGCAGGTGGTCAGGAAGGCGAATGGGATGCTGGCCTTCATAGCGAGGGGGATTGAATATAAAAGTAGGGAGGTCTTGCTGCAGCTGTATAGGGCATTGGTGAGGCCGCAGCTGGAGTACTGTGTGCAGTTTTGGTCGCCGCACTTACGCAAGGATATTTTGGCCTTGGAGGGAGTGCAGAGGAGGTTTACTAGGCTGATACCGGAGTTGAGGGGGTTGAGCTATGAGGAGAGGCTGAATAAACTAGGCTTGTACTCGTTAGAGTCTAGAAGAATGAGGGGAGATCTCATTGAGACGTATAAGATGATGAATGGGATGGATAGGATAGAGGTGGAGAGGCTCTTCCTGCTCAGAAAGGACAGTAGGACTAGGGGGCACAGCCTCAAGATAAAGGGGGGGAAGTTTAGAACGGAGTTGAGGAGGAACTTCTTCACTCAAAGGGTGGTGAATCTCTGGAATTCTCTGCCCGTTGAAGTGGTGGAGGCTGCCTCGCTAAATATTTTTAAGACGCGGGTTGATGGGTTTTTGATAAGAGAGGGGATTAAGGGTTATGAGGAGAAAACGGGAATGTGGAACTGAGACACGACAGATCAGCCATGATCTTATTGAATGGCGGGGCAGGCTCAAAGGGCTAGATGGCCTACTCCTGCTCCTATTTCTTATGTTCTTAGAATCATAGCATCCTACAGTACAGATGGAGGCCATTCAGCCCATTGTGTTTGTACCAGCCACAATCCCACCCAGGCCCTATTCCCAAAGCCCTGCACATTTACCCTGCTAATCCCCCTGACACTAGGGCCAATTTAGCACTGACCACAATCCCACCCAGGCCCTATCCTTGTAACCCCATGCATTTAGCTTAGCCAGTCCATCTGACATAAGAACATAAGAACATAAGAAATAGGAGCAGGAGTAGGCCATCTAGCCCTTCGAGCCTGCCCCACCATTCAATAAGATCATGGCTGATCTATCGCTGCTCAGTTCCACTTTCCCGCCCTCTCCCCATAACCCTTAATCCCCTCTCTTATCAAAAACCCATCAACCCGCGTCTTAAAAATATTTAGCGAGGCAGCCTCCACCACTTCAACGGGCAGAGAATTCCAGAGATTCACCACCCTTTGAGTGAAGAAGTTCCTCCTCAACTCCGTTCTAAACCGCCCCCCCTTTATCTTGAGGCTGTGCCCCCTCGTCCTACTGTCTTTTTTGAGCGGGACACTCAGGGTCAATTTAACATGAGCAATCCACCTAACCTGTACATCTTTGGACTATGGGAGGAAACTGGAGCACCCAGAGGAAACTCACGCAGACACGGGGAGAGTGTGTAAACTCCACAGAGGCAGTGACCCGAGGCTGGATTTGAACCCGGGTCCCTGGCGCTGTGAGGCAGCAGTGCTAACCACTGAGCCACCGTGCTGCCCTATGAGACTACCCGTAATCTCCTCTATTGCAAGTCAGGAGCCTTCCACCAGCCATTCCACAGCCACAAGGGTAACACAGTGCAGGAACCTGCATGATGCTAAGGCACTAAAGATTGCACAAGGGTGAATATTTGGGCATCGTTTGGAATATAGGAAATGCTATTGGGTGATTATGTTGTGAAATGATTGTCGGGGGTGGATTTCCAGGAGAATATTGAGATGCTCTATAACAGAAGGATGTTGATGTGGGAGGGAGGGGGTTGCGGAGCAGGCCTGATCTGGAAGTTTTGTCATGAGAAGGTCCCACCAAAGCCTACAGGCTTTTGCTAACATGAGGAACCCGCAGTAGTGAGTCATCGTCAGCAGGACTGGAAGATCCTGCCAGTGAGATGGGCTGGAAAATCTCACTCGTTAACTCTGCTTCTCTCTTCACAAATACTCCCAGCTTCTGCAGCACATTTTTGTCTGCTTTTCAGAATGGTCAATTGCTGAGTTGATAAAATAGCTCCAGTTGATCACAAGCTGGCCCCTGGAGGTATCTGAGCAGTTGGAAAGCGATCAAAGGCTAATACCTCATACCTCCTGGAATGTAACACTTCTTTCATTACATCAACATTCCAGCAAGCAAACACATTGCTTACACAATGCCTGCCCCCAGCCAGCTATGGAAAAAGGCAGCTGTTTATCACTCTCAGTGTCCCACGTGGTGCTTGCGGCCCAGCTGTTACCTGTTTCAAAATGCAATGGGTTTCAATCAGGGAGTGGCCTTGCTGTCTGAATGACCCAACCTGAAACCCCATCCTGTCACATGACCGAGACTCGAGCTGTCTGAAGTCCTTTAATGATACAACTTTCGAATTTTATCTTCAGTTGCTGCTTGACCTCAGAAGAGAAGCAGGGCTCTAGCCTGCCCCTGTCTACCATTCACCATTGGACAGGTAGGAGCAGAAAGAGCTCTGCCTGGCCCTCAACTACACTGTGAACTATTGCAACATTGGAACTTCCATATCTGTGTCTATAATAACTAAATCATCTTGATGTGCCTTCACCTCGTTGGAGTTTAGAAGGACGAGGGGGAATCTTATAGAGACGTATAAGATAATGAAAGGGATGGATAGGGTAGAGGTAGAGAGATTCTTCCCGCTTAGAAAGGATAGCAGGACTAGAGGGCACAGCCTCAAGATAACGGGTGTCTGACAGACAAGGGAATTAAGGGTTACGGGGAGAAAGCGGGAAAGTGGAACTGATCCACTTCAGATCAGCCATGATCTTATTGAATGGCGGGGCAGGCTCGAAGGGCTAGATGGCCTGCTCCTGCTCCTATTTCTTATGTTCTTATTCCCAGAAACTCAACTAATGTTCTGGGAAATCTGGGTTCGAATCCCACCACACTAGTTGGTGGAATCTGAATTCAATAAAAAATATCTGGAATGAAGAATCTACTGATGACCATGGAACCATTGTCAGAAAAACCCACCTGGGTCACTAATGCCCTTTAGGGAAGGAAATCTGCCGTCCTTACCCGGTCTGGCCTACACGTGACTCCAGACCCACAGCAATGGGGTTGACTCTCAAGTGCCCTCTGATTTGGCCCAGCAAGCCACTCAGTTGAAGGGTAACTAGGGATGGGCAATAAATATTGGCCAACCAGCGACGCCCACGTCCCACAAATGAATGAAAAAGAACCCCAATCGCGTGGCTGGATCCAAAAAGCTGTGAAGCACAATGATTGACAGGGTGGTGAAGTTTGGTGTGAGCGCAAATGGTGAAAACTGGTGAGCTCACTGATAGCCGAACCTATAAGAAAAATATACGCCCTCCAATAGACATATTTCAATTGTTACCGTTCATCTGCCAACACCAAAAATGCAAATCAAGATTCCCACGTCAGCGAAGAATTTATAATTAATGATTTATTTTCTCTCCAAATGTCAAAGTAGGTGACATTTTGCCAGACGATAGAATGTAAAGTGTTTCATTAAAACCCATTATTTCCTGATGTTTGTGTGTACACAGAACACACAGAGTGTGGTATAACATTCAGGAGATAAATTTAATGGTATGATTGCAACCGATAGATGCCTGAGGATCAGTGAGATTCACCGCTCTGCGCAGAAACAGGTCAGCATTTACCCCCTCGTGAATGGAGGTTTTGGTCACCTGTCCTTGCATCTCCTTGTATGGCCTGGTGAATATGGTTCTGAAGCAAAGCTCCTGCCACAGAAGCTTTGCAGCGTTGCTGCACAGTGACACAGTGGTTAGCACTGCTGCCTCACAGCGCCCGGGTTCGATTCCCGGCTTGGGTCACTCCCTGTGCAGAGTCTGCACATTCTCCCCGTGTCTGACAGGGACCAAGGCCAAAATTGAACTCGGGGTCCCTGGTGCTGTGAGGCAGCAGTGCTACTGCGCCACCGCTATATATTAAGGTCACGAGCAAAAGAACCAATGACAATCTGAGGGGAAGTAAAAATACTCAGCGAATTGTTGTGATCTGGAATATGTGACCTGGAAGCAAATTTAACAGCACGTTTCCCAAGGGAAACTGGATTAGATACTCGAAAGGGGAACACATTTACTCATGACACGGTGACACAGTGGTTAGCACCGCTGCCTCACAGTGCTGGGGACCTGGGTTCAATTCCCGGCTTGGGTCACTGTCTGTGCGGAGTCTGCACATTCTCTCCGTGTCTGCATGGGTTTCCTCTGAGTGCTCCAGTTTCCTCCCACAGTCTGAACGTTCTGGTTAGATGCATTGGCCATGCTGAACTCTCCCTCAGGCTACCCAGACAGGCGCCAGAGTGTGGCGACTAGGGGATTTTCACAGTAACTTCAATACAGTGTTAATGTAAACCGACTTGTAACTAATAAACTTTAAAAAGGTTTCTCTCACATCCTGTAGCAGAACACTTTGTGATTTTAAGCGTCTCTATGAAATCAATCCTTCAACTTATCCCTGGAGAGAGAATGGAGCTAACGTTTCCAGTCTGGAAGACCTCATGGATGTTGGCTGGAATTTTCCAGTTGTTCCCTCCCGCGGGATTCTCTGGTATCCGCCAGTGAGATTGCACCCACTGTCAGACCTGCTGAGATCTTCCAGCATTTTCTGTTTCTCTTTCAGATTCCAGCATCCGCAGTATTGTGCTTTTACTCTTAACCTTCCCGGCTTGAAGGAGCAGAATTCCAACCTCTCCAACCTCTAAAGTGAAAGCAAAATGCTGCAGGTGCTGGAGACGTGAAATAAAAACAGGAAGTTTGGGAACAATTCAGTAGATTTTGCAGCTTCACTTTACAACAATCTGAGGTCCTTATTTGCTTCGAGAAAGTGACCATCATCCCGATACCAAAGAAAAGCCGAGCAGAGTGTCTAAATGACTATTGGCCGATGGCTCTGACAACCATCGCTATGGAGTGCGTCAAAAGTTTAGTCATGTCACGAATTAGTTCCAGCCTCCTGGGCTCCCTGGATCCACTACAGTTCGCTGCAACAGATCCACAGCAGATACCACCTCCCGGGCCCTGCACTCAACCCTGGAAGTTATGATGTGGAGATGCCGGCATTGGACTGGGGTAAACACAGTAAGAAGTCTCACAACACCAGGTTACAGTCCAACAGGTTTATTTGATAGTAAACTTACAAACTTTCGGAAATGCTGTCCCTTCGTCAGGTGTGTGGAAAATGAACTATCTCAACCCTGGAACACCTAGATAACAAGGACACCTATGTCAGACTCCTATTTATTGACTACAGCTCAGCCTTCAATCATTATTCCCACGAAACTCATCTCCCCAAACTCCCTGCCTGCACCTCGGCTCCTCCCTCTGCGACTGAATCCTGAATTTCCTCACTCACAGACCACAATCAGTAAGGATAGGCAACAACACCTCCTCTATAACCATCCTCAACACCAGTGCCCCACAGGGCTGTGTTCTCAGCCCCCTACTATACTCCTTATACACCTATGACTGTGCGGCCAAATTCCCTTCAATTCGACTTTCAAGTTTGCTGACAACACCACTTTAGGGGGTCGGATCTCAAACAGTGATGAGGCAGAGTACAGGGATGACATGGAGAATCTGGTGAACTGGTGCAACAACAATAATCTCTCTCTCAATGTCAACAAAACGAAGGAGATTGTCATCGGCTTCAGGAAGTGTAAAGGAGAACATGCCCCTGCCTACATCAATGGGGATGAAATAGAAAGGCTTGAGAGTTTCAGGTTTTTATGTGTCCAGATCATCAACAACCTGTCCTGGTCCCCCCATGCTGACACTATAGATAAGAAAGCCCACCAATGCCTCCACTTTCTCAGGGGTCTAAGGAAATTTGGCATGTCAGCTACGACTCTCATCAACTTTTGCAGAAATGCCATAGAAAGCAATTTTTCTGGGTAAAAGCAAATTACTGCAGATGCTGGAATCTGAAACCAAAAGAGAAAATGCTGGAAAATCCTGGAAAAGGGTCATCTGGACCCAAAATGTCAGATCTTTTCTCTCCTTACGGATGCTGCCAGATCTGCTGAGATTTTCCAGAATTTTCACTTTTGGTAAGCATTTTTTCAGGTTGTGTCACAGCTTGGTCTGGGCTCCTGCTCTGCCCAAGACCTCAAGAAACTACAAAAGGTCATGAATGTAGCCCAGCACATCACGCAAACCAACCTCCCATCCATTGACTCTGCCTACACTTCCCGCTGCCTTGGAAAAGCAGCCAACATAATCGAGGACCTCACGCACTCCGGACATTCTCTCTTCCACCTTCTTCCATTGGGAAAAACGGGATAGGCTGGTTGATTGGGCAGATACATGGCAAATGGAGCTTAATCCAGATAAATATGAGGTGATGCATTTTGGCCAGAATAATGTAGGGGGGAGTTATATGATAAAGGGTAAGCCCATAAGGAGTATAGAATTGCAGCGAGACCTGGGGGTGCAAGTGCACAAGTCTTTGAAGGTGGCAGTGCAAGTGGAGAGTGTGGTGAAGAAAGCCTATGGTATGTTAGCCTTTATAGGAAGGGGTATAGAATATAAGAGCTGGAGTCTAATGTTGCAGTTGTATAGAACGTTGGTTAGGCCGCATTTGGAGTACTACGTCCAGTTCTGGTCACCTTACTACCAGAAAGATGCGGAGACTCTGGAGAGAGTGCGGAGGAGGTTTACCAGGATGTTGCCTGGTGTGGAAGGACTGGGCTATGAGGAAAGATTGAAGAAATTGGGGCTCTTTTCCCTTGAAAGACGGCAACTGAGGGGGGATCTAATAGAGGTATATAAGATTATGAAGGGTATAGATAGAGTAAACAGAGGTAAGCTATTTCCTATGTTAGAGACACATAGTACGAGGGGCCATGGGCTTAAGGTGAGAGGCGAGAGGCATAACACAGATATTAGAGGGAGGTTTTTCACATAGAGGGTAGTGGGGGTATGGAATGCTCTGCCAAGTAAGGTGGTGGAGGCAAACATGCTAGAGTTTAAGAGTAACTTAGACAGGCACATGAGTGGGTTGGAGATGGGTAGATATAGGAGATTGTTTTAAATAAGGGTCATTAGCATTGGGGCGTCCCTGGTAAGGTAAATGGATATGGTACAACAATAATGTTTTTTCTCTTTTCATTCACAGGTTTTAAGTCGGTCCACCGAGGGGCATACACGCGATGGGTCGTACTGGGGCTGCTCTTGGTGGTTCGAGATTGGCCTAGTGCTTCATGTCGTTAGTGTGTGCTTAAACTGGACCAGATGCCGGGCAACACGACAGCTCAGTGACTATCACTGTTTGCTGTGCAGACACATGGATTTGGGCCGGTGTCTGTGGGAGTTTGCGCATCCTCCCCGTGCTTGCGTGGGTTTTCTCCGGGTGCTCCGGGTTTCCTCCCACACCCCAAAGATGTGCTATTAGGCTGATTGGAGGTAATAAATTGTCCCTAAATTAGTTTCCCTCAATGTGGATGGCCATAAAACAATAGAAAGGGTCATGGGTGGAGGGGGGGACTGGTGGTGTTAAAATGTGGCGCAGGCTCGTTGGGCAGAAGGGCCTGTTTCCTGGGCTGTTTTGTTCTTTGTTCTTTGTTGTTTGAAAAAGATGCAAATGTCTGAGGTCATGTATCAACCGACTCAAGAACAGCTTCTTCCCTGCTGCTGTCAGACTTTTGAATGGACCGACCTCGCATTAAGTTGGTCTTTCTCTACACCCTCGCTGTGACTGTAACACTACATTCTGCACTCTCTCATTTCCTTCTTTATGAACAGTATGCTTTGTCTGTATAGCATAAGAACATAAGAACATAAGAAATAGGAGCAGGAGTAGGCCATCTGGCCCTTCGAGCCTGCCCCGCCATTCAATAAGATCATGGCTGATCTGTCGTGGCTCAGTTCCACTTTCCCGCCCTCTCCCCATAACCCTTAATCCCCTCTCTTATCAAAAACCCATCAACCCGCTTCTTAAAAATATTTAGCGAGGCAGCCTCCACCACTTCAACGGGCAGAGAATTCCAGAGATTCACCACCCTTTGAGTGAAGAAGTTCCTCCTCAACTCCGTTCTGAACCGCCCCCCCTTTATCTTGAGGCTGTGCCCCCTAGTCCTACTGTCTTTTTTGAGCGGGAAGAGTCTTTCCACCTCTATCCTATCCATCCCATTCATCATCTTATACGTCTCAATGAGATCTCCCCTCATTCTTCTAAACTCTAACGAGTACAAGCCTAGTTTATTCAGCCTCTCCTCATAGCTCAACCCCCTCAACTCCGGTATCAGCCTAGTAAACCTCCTCTGCACTCCCTCCAGGGCCAAAATATCCTTGCGCAGGTGCGGCGCCCAAAACTGCACACAGTACTCCAGCTGCGGCCTCACCAATGCCCTATACAGCTGCAGCAAGACCTCCCTACTTTTATATTCAATCCCCCTCGCTATGAAGGCCAGCATCCCATTCGCCTTCCTGACCACCTGCTGCACTTGCAGGCTGGGTTTTTGCGACTCATGCACAAGGACCCCGAGGTCCCTCTGCACCGTCGCCTGCTGCAGTTTTTCGCCACGTAAGTAATAGTCCTTCCTACCATTCTTCCTACCAAAGTGGACCACCTCACACTTGCCAACATTAAATTCCATTTGCCATTTCCTGGCCCATTCGCCCAGCCTATCTAGATCCTTCTGCAGACTCTCCACACCCTCCGCACAATTTGCCTTTCCCCCAATCTTGGTGTCATCAGCAAATTTCGACACCCTACACTCGGTTCCCTCCTCCAGATCATCTATATAAATGGTAAATAGCTGAGGCCCCAGCACCGACCCCTGGGGCACCCCACTAGTCACCAACCGCCAATCCGAATAGCACCCATTGACCCCCACTCTCTGCCTCCTATTTGACAACCAATCCTCTATCCACGCTAACACCCTACCCCCAACTCCATGTCCTCTGACCTTCTGCAGTAACCTCTTGTGAGGTACCTTATCAAACGCCTTCTGAAAATCCAGAAAGACCACATCCACCGGCTCTCCTCTATCCACCGCCCTAGACACATCCTCATAGAACTCCAGTAAATTTGTCAGACACGACTTCCCTTTAATGAAACCGTGTTGCGTCTGCCCTATCAAGCAATTCCCTTCAAGATGCCTCGCAATTTCCTCCTTAATGACGGATTCTAACATTTTACCTACCACAGACGTTAAACTAACCGGCCTGTAATTCCCCGCCTTTTGCCTGGCACCCTTCTTAAACAACGGCGTAACATTAGCCGTTTTCCAATCCTCCGGCACTTCCCCGGAATCCAGCGACGTCTGGAAAATAACCACCAAGGCATCCACTATCACCTCCGCCATTTCTTTCAGAACCCTCGGATGCATTCCATCCGGTCCTGGGGACTTGCGCAAGAAACAATACTTTTCACTGTATGCTGCTACATATGATAAAAATAAATCAAATAATGAGGGAAAGATTTCAAATAAACCTGTCGGACTATAACCTGGTGTTGTGTGGCCTCTCATCTTGTGGAGACAGAGAGAGAGGGAGCTAACACTTTGAGTCTGTGTTTCTCTTCCTTGGAAATCCGGAAGAGGTTCTGAAGAAAAGTCATCTCAGACTCGAGGTGCGGGCGGAATTCTCTGGACGTTCACGCCGGTGGGGTTTTCCAGTCCCGCTGCGGTGAACGGAGAATTGGCTGAGTGCTGAAATCCTCCGTCCTCGCTGGCAGTGACCACAGGGGTGTGAACGGCCGGAGAATCCTGACCAGTCGCTCTGCCCCTCGCTGCGCTGATGCTGCCCGGCCTGTCGAGCTTTTCCAGTCTTTTTATCCCTGGCCGGAATCTTACCACCGTTCACGCCCCTGGGATTTTCCCATCCTGCCGCAGTGAATGGAGAAGCCAAATTTTCCGACTTCACTGCGGCGGGAGTGTGGCGTGAGTGGCCAGTGAGTTCACCCCCCCCCACCCGGTCTCCACAGATCTGAGGTTCCTCACCCCTGTTGTCACCCTGCACTTTCACGGTGAGGTGGGACACGGGGCTGCGTTGGAAAGGCACCGTGTAGGGATAGCCACACTGGAATGCCATGGCCAAGTGTTGCATGGCGAGTCGGAATGAGGGGATACTGGAGGAACGCTGCACGCCCAGCTGCTCTCTTGCACCATCAAGTGGACGGTGGTGGCACAGCACCAGAAGGGAGTGAGCAGCCGACAACCGAGCAAGTTAGGCTAAACTTTTACTCAGCGCTGGTTCTTCCTCGACTGGAGATCTGTTTCCAATTCTGCCCAATTAGGAGGGGCGTCCACGTCTTGGAGAGGGTGCAGAGAAAACTTAGGAGGACGGTATGAGGGGTGAGGGCCCCCAGGTTATGCAGGAGCTGGGATTGATCTCCTTAGAACAAAGGAAATGAAATGGAAATTTAATACAGATGTCGCACAATGGCACAGTGGTTAGCACTGCTGCCTCACAGTGCCAGGGACCCGGGTTTGATTCCCGTTTTGGGTTACTATCTGTGCAAAGTCTGCACATTCTCCCCGTGTCTGTGCGGGTTTCCCCCGGGTGCTCCAGTTTCCTCCCGCAGTCCAAAGATGCGCTGGTTAGGTGGATTGGCCATGGGAAATATTTGGAGTTACAGGGGTAGGTCAGGGTAGGTTCTGAATTCTGTGATTGTGGAATTGTCAGATTCTGAATTCTGTGATTGTGGAATTGTCAGATTCTGAATTCTGAGATTGTGGAATTGTCAGATTCTGAATTCTGTGATTGTGTGAAGAGGTGAGTTTGTGATTCTGTTCTGCTGATTGTGTGATTTTATATTTCTCTCATTTCCTTATTTTCTGAAGCATTGATTTTGGGATTCTGAGGTCCTATGATTTAGTGGTCTTACCTGGATGGACTGGGAGGAGGATTGATTTGAATGAAGGCATTAGGGCAAAAGAAAGACCTGAATTTGTAAGAATGTTTTCTTGATTTGGTTTAATTTATTATTGCCACATGCATTCATATGCAGTGAAAAGTATTGTTTCTTGTGCGCTATACAAACGAAACATACCATTCAGAGAGAAGGGGAGAGTACAGAATGTAGTGTTACAATCATAGCTGGGGTATAGAGAAAGATCAACTTAATATGAGTAGGTCCATTCAAAAGTCTGACAGCAGCAGGGAAGAAGCTGTTCTTGAGTCGGTTGGTACATGATCTCAGAATTTTATATCTTTTTCCTGATGAAAGAACATGGAAGAGAGGATATCCAGGGTGCAAGAGATCCTATATTATGCTGGCTGCTTTTCTGAGGCAGCAGGAAGTGTAGACAGAGTCAATGGGTGGGAATTTGGGTTTGCGTGATGGACTGGGCTATATTCATGACCCTTTGTAGTTTTATGCAGTCTTGGGCAGAGCAGGAGCCCATACCAAGCTGTGATACAACCAGAAAGAATTCTTTCTACGGTGCATCTGTAAAAGTTGGTGACAGTCATAGCTGACATGCCAAATTTTCTTAGTCTTCTGAGAAAGTAGAGGCTTTGGTGGGCTTTCTTAACTATAGTGTCAGCATGGGGGGACCAGGACAGGTTGTTGGTGATCTGAATACTTAGAAACTTGGAAGCTTTTGATCCTTTCTACTTCATTCCCATTGATGTAGACAGGGACATGTTCTCCACTACGTTTCCTGATGTCGACAACAACCTTGTTTGTTTTGTGGACATTGAGGGAAAGATTATTGTCGTTGCATCAATTCCCTAGATTCTCTATCGCTTTCCCATACTTTGTCTCATCATTTTTTGAGATCTGTCTCCCTACAATGGTGTCATCAGCAAACTTGAAAATCGAGTTGGAGAGGAATTTGGCCACAGACTCATAGGTGCATAAAGAGTATAGTAAGGAGCCTGAGGACCCAGCCTTATGAGGCACCGGTGCTGGGGATGATTGTGGAGGAGGAGTTGTTGTCTATCTTTACTGTTTGTGGTCTGTGAGTGAGGAAGTTCAGGATCCAGTCACAAGCGGGAGATACCGAGGCCCAGGTCTTGGAGTTTGGAGATGAGTTTTGTAGGAATAATGGTGTTGAAGACTGAGGTGTAGTCCATCAATTGGTTAAATATCACTAGGGTAAAACTCAGTAAGTCAATGAAGGCTTTCTCAATGACAAGAGGTTACGTGTTATTGGGCATATCAGCACTTTGTGATTTACCCTGTGGTGTTGCACTCTCGTTGACTCTCCCTCAATGTCAACAAAACAAACGAGATTGTTGTTGACTTCAGGACACATAGAGGGGAGCATGTCCCTGTCTACATCAATGGGGATGAAGCAGAAAGGATCAAAAGCTTCCAAGTTTCTCAGTATCCAGATCACCAACAACCTGTCCTGGTCCCCCCCATGCCGATGCTATAGGTAAGAAAGCCCACCAATCTACTTTCTCAGAAGACTAAGGAAATTTGGCATGTCAGCTATGACTCTCACCAACTTTTACAGATGCCCCATAGAAAGAATTCTTTCTGGTTCTATCACAGTTTGGTACAACCGTATGCTGTGTCAACCATTCATTAGTCATGCTCGACTCCTACCCCTTGTGTTTAAATCTTTCCCATGTCTGTCTGGTCAATTGTGAGCTGCCCTAATTATCTCTTCAAATGTTTCTCTACTCTGACCTCCATTTATCAAGTGCGAACGTTATTTGCCTCCAACCATCTCGAGTCAACTTTCCGAAATTCTCTCCTTCTACCCTGGTCTCTGTCTCCAATCCCTCCTTTTAGGCATTTCCCAAAATTTCATTACGTTTTCGCTCAAACTTTCAAATCTCTTCCTTTATCTTCGAATCTGGTTTCTAATTCACACCTGTTTCTGGGCTGCTGTTCCTGCTCATTCATCTCCAAACACTGATCAGACCCTGACCCCTCTAATTAGACCGTCTATTCCAGTCGTGATTCACTTTCTGCGCATTTCCGTTCATTTCTGGGAGGAAGTGTTGCTCGTAAGGTCAGCACTTGTTCCCTTATTGCCCCTTGAGAAAGCGGTGGTGAGCTGCTTTCTTGAACCACCGCAGACCAAGTGGTGTAGGTACACCCACAGTGCTGTTTGGGAGGATTTTGGCCCGGTGACAGTGAAGGAGCGGCGATATATTTCCAGGTCAGGATGATGAGCGACTTGCAGGCGTTTGTTTGCCCGTAAGGTGGAGAATGGACAGGCAGTCACCCAAGCCGCCGGGAATCGAACCCGGGTGCCTGGCGCTGTGAGGCAGCAGCGCTAACCACTATGCCACTGTGCTGCCGCCGGTAAATACATCGAAATCAGATCTGAGTCAGATTGTTGTCAGAGAGTCGGCGCAGGTTCAATAGGGAGAATGGGCTCCTTTTATAGGAATTCTATGAATCAGTCGGGCAGCGTGGTCGGTGCAGGTTTGGTGGGCTGGAGGGCTTGTTCCTGTGCTGGAATTTCCTTCGATCTTTGCTCTTTGTTCTACTCTATGGATTCGATGACTCAATGGATACTGATACAGAAAGTGGGGAGAGGTGATGTACAGGAATGGGAGTTTTAAAATCAAGGTGTGACACTGGACCACCTTGTTGTCTAACGAGGGGCATGCACACGGTGGGTCGTGCGTGGGCTGCTCTTGGATGTTTCGAGAGTGGCCTAGTACTTCGCGTCGTTTGTGCGTGCTTAAACCTGGACCAGCAGATGGGCACCACAACAGCTCAGTGACTATCACTGATTGCTGTGCAGGTACATGGATTTGGGCCGGTGTCTGGGGGAGTTTGCGCATTCTCCCCGTGCTTGCGTGGGTTTCCTCCGGGTGCTCCGGTTTCCTCCCACACCCCAAAGATGTGCTCTTAGGCTGATTGGTGGAACAAATTGTCCCTGAACTATTCTCCCCTGAATCTGGTTTCCAATGGGGGTACCATACGCATAGACACGGGTCAAGGTAGGAAAATGCTTTGGTAAGAAGGCTCGTTGGGCCGAAGGGCCTGTTTCCCGTGCTGTTCTTTGTTCTTTCTTTGGACATGGGATACGGAGCCAATGTTGGTCGGAGAGCTCGTGGCGATCGGTTGGGGGAGGTGGGGAGGGAAGTTGAGAGTTATTCACTGTGGAAACCGCACCCCCCCCTCAACCCTCAACCCCCAACCCCCACCGCTGCCGTCCTGCCTC